>NW_011499877.1:239218-280177 GCF_000495115.2 Populus euphratica | reverse complement strand
AAAAAAAAAAATCAATGGGTCAAACGAAAAAAATTGATTAAAAAGGAAAAAAACAAAAAACAAATTCAGGTTAACTCATCAAACCTGATATCCGTGTAATAAAAATATGATAACTAAATAAAAAAATTTCACATTAACAAACTAAATTTAACAAAAAAAAAATCATTAAAAGTAAAAAAACACAAAAAAAGGCAAAAAAAAAACCCATATGCAAAACAAAAAAAAAAGGAAAACAAAAATGAAAAAAAAAAAGTCAAGTGTTTCACTGTGCACAGTGATACATTATATGTAAAAAACAGAAGAAACAAAAGCGGGAAAAAAAAACTATTGATACGGTGAAAAACCCACGCGTTTTAAAGTTAATTAAAAAAAACAAAAACAAACAAAAGACATAAGCATATTACCAATGAGAAAAAAGAAAAAAAATTTGAATTAACTAAGTTAACCCGTTAAATCAAGTTCACCTGTCAAACCTAAAATTCACGTCATGAAAATTTACCAAGTAAATAGAAAAAAAAATCAACAGGTCAAGCGAAAAAATTGATTAAAAAAAAATTCAAGTTAACTCATCAAACCCGAGATCCGTGTAATAAAAATATAATAATTAAATAAAAAAATTCACATTAACAAACTAAATTTAACAAAAAAAATTCATCAAAAGAAAAAAAAAACACAAAGGAAAAGGCAAAAAAAAAAATCATAGGCAAAACAAAAAAAAACGAAAACAAAAACGAAAAAAAAAAGAAAAGAGGTCAAGTGTTTCACTGTGCACTGTGTGCACAGTGAAACACTATATGTAAAAAACAGAAGAAACAAAAGCAAAAAAAAATACTGCTACAGTGAAAAACCCACGCGTTTTAGAGTATTCTATAATAATAAGCTCCGAAAAACAGCTCAGAAAGGCCAATCACCTGCATAAAAGTAATCTTGGCGGAAGGTAGAAAGATCTCTTGACAAACTGAAAATAAGAAATACAAAATGTAAGAAAAAAGACGAGTCAGAGTGAATAGATGCCACAGTAACAGATACCTATCAGGTTAACCGTTAAGTTCAACTGCTGACCTCCAATAAGTGGACCCTCGGAGAGTAAGCTTCGCATAACTGGTGATGAAACTCGCGTATCTCATCAAAGATATCTATTTCAGGAAAGGGCTCCAGCTCCTGCAAAAGCAATAGCATGACTTAAAAGGCTAGCTTTCTACTGCTTCACATGACATAAATTTTACAAGATGAGATCATATAAGCCAATATCATTAGCACCAATATCAATTTACACCACAGATGAAAGTCAAAACTTACTCTAACATAATCATGAAGAGATGGATCAGAGCCCACAGTTAGCTGGCGGAGCAAAGATAAGATTTCATATGCTCTAGTGCCAATTTCCCCAGAAGTTTCAGAGGGAATGCAACATGCTACCAACTTCGAGACTAAAAACTACACAACCCACAAAAAATGAACGAAGAACATTGGGAATGCTTTGGTTAAAGATAATTCTAGGTCTTAGAATATCTTAGAATATGAGGTACCTGAAGCTGTTCACCAAGCACATTGGCAATGTCTTTGGATGGGTTGCCTTTTAATGTGTTGAGCAAAGCAGAAATAACACGGCAGCATTGATCTTGTAAAGCATCACAACCAATGAATTGTCCACTCAAATTGATAAGATACCTGTTACTCAAAAGAAAAAAGAGTTAAAATGACTAAGATAAAGACATATTTGTTAAAATTACAAATTGCCCAAATATTTCAATAGATAAAGTAAAACACTCTATTCAGTTAATGGAATTTTAATGAAAAAAGACAAACAAAGTGAAAATGGAAGCAAAGAAAAGGCAAAAGCATGAGAAACAATGTCCAAGGGAAGGAAACCCTTTCCAGGGTCATATCCATCAAATAATTTGGGTTGGTGAAATGATTCCAAAAGAAGACGTCATGTAAAACCAGAAAGATGGTTAATAACTCTTTGTATTTTGTGGATATATGGATGTACCACTGCATCAAAATTTGCAGCTTCACGTTGCTTCTAGACCACCCATCACAAAGGAGTTTTGAGGAAGATTGAAGTTAAGAGAAGGTGCAATTATACTGTTATGATGTCAGATAAGTAGGGTTCATCAGATAAGTAAACAGAGAAATAAGGAGAAAGAATGTTCGAAGGATGGAGAAGAAAAATCTTTCAAATAGGAGAAGTAGAAAGCAGAGATCCAAGACTTGAAACCAAAGTATATAAAAGAAAAACCACCAACTACCACAATAGTTTAAAAAAATATACTTAATTATCCATGCAAGCAACATATACATGATTTTTACCAGTCAATGAACAAGTGTACTGGAAACAATGCTTCAATAAGTTTGTATAATTGATCCAAAAACCCCATGAAAAAACTGAACAAACATAATCTTTAGCACCATATAGCTTTCAAGATTAAATTTGCTTAAAACAAGGTTCCGATAACTTGGTTGTCATTAAAAAGCTCCATTTGAACAACTATAGACATACTTGAAAGTGCTTGAAACAGAAGCTCTGTGCCCAATGATATCTACAAGCACCTCAATTCCAGCCAACCTATGGCATCTGTGCCTATGATGAACTGCCGCTTCTATTTTGTAATGTATTTGCACTAGAAACTGCAAATCAAAACATGAAAAGTATCGGCAACAAACAATAGATAATGTTCAAAAATACATACAAGGCACATGCTCACCATGAAAACTCTATCTGGGCGAAAAATGTTAATCTTATCAAGCACAGAAACACTTGTAGGATAATCCTCCCTGCATACATGTAAAATTTGTGTTAAAAAAAGAGGATCCAGACAAATAACATAAAAGAAGTCAAGCGAGATAAGAAGGTAATGCACATTTCCAGAAACCCATCCACAACTGTTTGAATTGTACGTGCCACTGTTTCTCTGGAAAAGAAAGGGATTGCAGGATCCATTGCACAAGAGGCAAGGGAAAGAACATGGCTCACAATAGATACCTGCAAATATTGAAGGAAACATGACAATATATGCAGTTGATAACTTGATATATTTATGGAGAGAAATTTACTGAATTAAGATTCTTATTTAGAAAGAATGACATCAATCTGTCCACGTATGACAAATAATAATAAAAAAAAATTGCAGAGATTAAATTCAAGATAGCAAAAGGCATGATCTTATTGGCATGAAAAATTTAAGGATTTGTCCACATACTACAGAAAGCATTTCCATGCATGTTCATATCAGAAATTAGTACATATCCAATGCTCCCAATATGCTTCCATCATTTCTCAAACAAAAAAAACTTTAATATGTAAATACAATCAGAAACTTGTAAGGAACCCTCTCACATGAGAAACATGAGTTAAGATATTATGCAATTATTAATAGGTACAAAGCCATATATATTTCAGAAGAAAAAGAAGATGATGGTGATGGCAATCAATGTCTAACACGAGGATGAAGTGAGACAGTAATACAATTGCTGTAATTAATTTAGTTCTTGATCTAAACATAGCTAAGGTTTTTTTTTTTTGGCCTAAAAAATCAGGGTGCTTGTTTGATTAAAACTAAATGACAGTATTGTTACAATTCATTTCATAGAAAGATGTCTGATGTTACTCATACATCTTATCACATCCTATTGACAAACCAATGCTACATGGCACATGAAAATGGGCCTTGGATCAAAGAAATAAAAATTGTTCCCTCGAAATGAATATGAATACACATAACTGCTGGACAAAAATGTTTTCTTTTAAGGGACAACATAAAAGCTGGAACTGTACAAAACAATTACTGACAAGTGATTATCCATATAAAGAAAGGAAAGGAAGAAACAAAATTAAACACGCAGTGCACTTACAAGGAGCTAGCTGAACCTTAATACCTAACAGTGGAATAGAATAGCTAAACCTTAAACTGACAAAAGATGTAAATAAGTTCCATATTAGATTCACTTTTTTTTTTCCTCATGCCACTATCATGTTAGTTTGCAATAGCGCACACAATAAACTGAAACAGCCAATTTGAACATTTTTATCCCACTGAAATATTTTGCTCTCCACAGAGAGGTTTAGATTTCAAGAAATAGGAGCAGACCATGTGTTTCTTTATGAGCTTGTCTCTTTCACTCTCAGATAGCTCTGTCAAACACAGAATTGAACTCTGAAGCACCTTTGCTCCTCTTTCCCAACCAGATCTCTTACTACAATGCAACGCAATACAAACTGAAAATAGTGGCACAAAGTGAATTTTAAATAGAACTGCCAAAGGCTGACAAGCAACCTGCAACAAAACACATTTGTCAGCAGTTATAACAAACACTAGTGCTAGTGCTAATACAAAGTAGCAAATACAAAATAGCAGACATTACTCTCCTACCCTAGCCACCCAATTCAGGTTGGAACTATCTTCATTCAGAACCAAAGCTGGAAGAAGCCAGTGGCAACAGTATTGCATGAAATAACTAGGTTCAGCATCTGATACAAAAAGCTGTCGAATCTACAAAGCACAATTATTAAATGGTCAGGTAAAGTAGATACTTCAAGTCGTGTGTTGAATACAAATATACTGTAATTACAACATTTGCTTTCAAGTAGTTAATTCAGGTTACACTGCATTGCAGTTATATATGGCTATTCATGTATACCATTTGCATAGAATAAATACCTATCAAACAATTATTCACACTGCAAACCCCAAACATTATCAACCTAAATATGAATACCATGCAAAGAGGCCGAGAATGCCTCAAATGAAGCTCGAAACCTTCTTATCAATTCCTATCCAGAGTTGTTGAGTAGGACACAGTATTAGAATCTTCTGATGTCCATGAGATTTTTAATAGTGTAGTCATATCCAAAGCAACAAAACTCAACTCACAGGTTAGAATCCACTCATTTTCCATTACTGTAAAACATGAAATTATCTATATAAGTCCTCGTACACCGTTACCCTCTCAATATTTTCACTGTTTACAAGACTGATATCTTGATAAAGCAAATATCTTGGATATACCCCAGCGACATCCCAAACATTTGTAGTTTACTCACCTAATTATAAAATAGAACATCCACCCCTCCAAATGATCTAGATCTAATGGTATGATGTTTACACCTTACCAGTGACAGCAGAAATTATAACTAAGAGAGGCAAAAAGAAAAAACTTCTACAGTTAAGTCGTACACACACACGCATATATATACATACCCAAATACATATATATGTAACAGATTTCCCCCTTCGTTATCTTCTATCCATCAATTTCAGCCCATGTTATTGAGTCAACTTAACTCAATATTATATGATTGCATGCAAAAAAGCCAATAATGCTAACTAGATAGATTTTGGAGGTTAGGGACTGATCTTTTCATGAACAGTACATTTGGAACAATCTAACTGGTCATCTTCTTTTCTTTTTTAATTAAACATATTTATCGATAAGCTGCATATGATATTGACTAAATTCATGTCCAAGCATTATAAAATTATTGAAAGAGTGATTGATAATTACAGACTTATTTTTAAGTGATATGTTGTATTTGCAAACCATACAAGATAAAATACTAATATAACAAATATAAGAACTTGCACTCAATTAAAATGAGGCTTGATATCATTCTCTCAATTTTAAAGTCAATGAAATGATTAAAAAAAATTATAATGGTCTTTTTATAATAATTTTTTTATTTGAAGATAATATATATATATATATATGCAATCATGATATTTTACAATTACCTAAGCGTAATGTGTTTAAATATAAAGTTTCAAACTAATGAAGTCAAATTAAATACTCATTAATCAATTAACAAAATAAAATGTTCTATTTGGACTTTTATTCCAAAGTCAAAGAATAGTCCCTAACTTATACGAGAATTAATAGATAAGTGCCCAACCTTCAAAATAACTGAAGCTGGTCCATACAAAATCATAAGAACATAATTAACAAATAAACAAATACAGGGATAAATGAATTGCTAACTTGATACCTGCAATATACATCATTTAAACTATTTTTACATCTTTTAGTTTTAGTTAAACTTTTAGTAAATATGAAAATAAATGGGGGTAATTTCAATACAAGGACCATTTTCAGTTTTTATATTACATGATTTTATGATCAACACTATTATTTGTATTTAAGAAAACTTAAGGGGGCCTTCTCTTGTGAGTAGCTTTAACACTGCCCTTTATGATGGAAACTGAAAAAAAAAAACTTCGAATTTGCAATAGATCTGTCTTGGTATTCAAATTAAGAAATTTATTTATACAAGGACTTTTTGAAGCGTAATAGTCAAACTTGGAAATGGGAAAAAAATGCCATGAAAATTAATGATTCCATCAAATAAAGATCATAGGAGGGAACTTGGATGCAGTCTACCATTCAATGAATATAGGCTCAAGAATTTCAGCCACAAATAAGAAGGGTCAATGCAATGGAAAGAGTTTCTGAAGAGAGCAACTATGATGTCATAAAATCAAACAAAGGAATCAGGTTTGAGCCCACAAACAAAGAGAAGCAGATCTGAGATTCAATTTTCCCAAGCAAACTACATTGTACTTGTTGTTAGCTTGAAAAGAAAAGAATTCAAAAATGGAACTGGAAAACTTCATGGAATAATATCCTGATAAAATCTGGTTATACAGAATTGAATTCCTTAAACTTGCATCAAATAATAGTGTTGATCATAAAATCATGAAGTTTTTCAGTAGTTTCTTTTTGTTCTCATCAGTTTACTTTTTGCAACAGAAGTCATTCTCTGGTACCATCAATGGGGTTGGCCAGCCTGTATCATTTCCAATTCTATGCACTCATATTTTCAAAACTATAAGTTTAGATGAGCACCACCTTTTGACAGAAGAATCCTATGTCATAACAGCTCAAGAGGGATGCATATTTATTCATTGTTTAACAGAGAAAATTTCACTTCAAAATCCATGGTATATCATTCCCTGAGTTTGATGTTTCTAGTAGAAGTGCTAAAACAATGGGCGCATTCTAGCTCTAGTACTTGAGCAAACAATTAGTGAAAGCTGTTCTTTCACAACATTTTTTATTATGACTAAATTTCCCTTTCCTCCTATAAAACAAAAATAGATCTAGAAATTTCCATCTCTGAAATAAAAATATATAAAAAAAATACCTTGCAGTTGATTTTGTTCATTAATGATAGAAAAGATACATAATATATCTGCAACTGAATGCTTTATGGGTAGCTAACACACATTTTACGAGTAATTATATTACACTGGATTTAAAGTACCTCAACAAGTGCCACTAAACTAACATCGCAAGTGACCCAGTAGAAGAGTATTGATCCCAATAGCTGCTCCAAGTACTGAAAATATATAAATAAATAAAGATTAAGTACAAATATAGATGACATGTCAAACATTTAAAAACTATAAAGTAATAGAACTAAAAAATCCAGTTGACTTCTTGGGGGGGAGGCTGTAAGAATCAGAGTGCATAACCAGACAGTATATTCCTCCTCAAGAGCGAGCTGAGAATGGAAGAACAATCGAAGTGCAACTGAGGATCACTTTGATGTACTGCCCTCATTAAAATAATTATCGTCCCGAGAGACTCTTACTCAGCACTAAAAATGCAACATTAAAAATCAAATTACAGGAGAGAACTACTATCATAACCTTGAACCTGGTCGCATAGTTAAGCTGCCTTGACAGATTGTCGAGTGCCACATGCACCAATTCCCTGAACCAAAAGGTGAAGACATCAAGAAACTAATTATGCCTCATTACAAACAACAAAATAAGGTGGAATAATGTACCTATGACCAGGGTCAATGGCAGAAATCACGCACATCATGAAAACAGCCTGCACATGTCACATCAATCAGCCCTTTAAAATGCAGAGACTTATAAACCCTATCAGACAAGTGAAGTTTAAACGAATTAGAAATCTCGGCCAGAAGGAAAGATTACCTCCACCTCTATTTTCTCACTATGCAAAGCAAGATGCATAAGTGTAACAATAACAGTTTCCATTTTTGGTGTGGGCTGAGGACCACAAGCTAGGACCTCCTTTGCAGTAACAACTTTTCCTTTTAAGGGAATAACCATTGCAACACCAAAGTTTGAACTGGATAAAAATATCCAATAAGTATCCTCGATTTAAATGCCATGACAAAAATGGAGAAAAAAGGTTGATGGTGATAAGAAAGTTGTGGGGCCAAAAAAAATAACTAAAAGAAGAAAGTATTACTAGAGAAAGTAGAATGCACCTTGTAGAATAAGAATTCCATACAAAAGGTGAAGAAAATTGAGCTAAACTCACTATACAAGAGCACTCCAATCCTACTTAACATTATTTGGGGAAGCACCCCTAAAGATCCCCAAGGCCAAACACCATAAGGATGTAAAATATCTTTCCTGTCCTCAATTGCCTCCAAGTACCAGTTTTCTATATCCAAAAGCACAATAACTGCAGAAAAAACACAACACCCAATGGATATCCTGCAACCACTGGACATGCCAGACCAATTTGTCATCCTCCTCTGGATCAAACATGACTCACCTACTACATGAAACTAAGCTAAATAGAGAGTTTAAGCATGTCTACCATTTACCTGACACCTTTGACATTATACTATTCAAATCTCCAAAAATATGGACCATCAATGGCAACCATTCACAAATCTATTAATATATGGTCAAAAAGAAAAAATTGCCTCAGGTAAATTTGAATTCCGGTAACTAAATTAAAGATTAGAAAACAATCAGCCATCACAAAGCATAAAAAGCTCACTAAAGTTTCACCATCCTTGGACGCAAAGCAGACATAAAGTGAATGTCCAGATTGGCTGATGATAGCTGCCACCATATCTTCCCACACCCCGATCACCTCACAACCAACTTCAGTGGTACCCATGAGACCACGACCCGCTAACAGGAAGATTGCAGCATCAAAATCATTCATTAACTCAGCATCCCACTTGCATAAGCAGTACTAGTTTTTGAAAAATTTCTAAACAAGCAGATATTAAAGAAATATACCAATGGGCCTAGTGATCTAGTGGTAGGCACCTCTTGCTTAGTGCAAGATGTGTTGGATTCAACTCCTAGTGGAGTTCAATCACATCTGTTCACCTTCGCAGTAGCACCATAAAAAATAGTTACGAAAGGACTCAAAAATGAAGAAGCCATTTGGATAGAAATTGCTTGTTGGAAACTCTAAAATTTTTCTCCACTAAAAAACTCATGACTACTGACATGGTACAGCTCCAAAGGATCCTATTATTTACCACTTGGATCTATTATGTTAATTAAATTGAAGTCAAAGCAAAATTGGATTATAAAAGGCATTGCAAATTATATAGCATAGTAGTTCCTATACTGCAAGCTTGGAATGAATATCAAAAGCAATCAACAGACAAGAAATTGCAATGGACAGGAAAAAAAAGGCTAGAAAAGTAATCATTTTTTTAACATGAACATTTGCTGCATCAGAAAATGTTCGAAGTTCAGAGGCTAGAAAATGATGGAATCACAAATATTTCAAATAGATTGCAGTGACTGCATATAATATACAGGGCAAAAACATGAATATACGATCACTCTCTCATGCCATAAAAATCCATCACAGAACAATCAAACAATTCCTCAATATCCCATTGGAAGATATAATTGGAAGTTCCTATTACATTGACGCATGATTTGACAGATGTAGCAAAGATACTACTATATTAACATCACTTAACAACCAAGACATGGTAGAAAAAGTGAGAAATGTGCTATACTGCAATACTTCATTTGCTATGACAAGAACGAAAAATTTGAGTTGTTAATGCATATGAATAATATGCAATGGCAATAAGAAGTTTGCACATATCTTGAGAAATAAGTGTGACAACGAATATGAAAAAGAATGTTTTACAAGTGGAAGGAAAAGAAACCTGAATAAATCATCAAGAGGATATAGCAAATATTAAAAGGAAACCTACCAAATATCCAGGGAGAGCTCATCGTGACCATCCCAAGTTTGGAATAAAACACCAATCCGCCGAGCCAGTGAAAGCCTAACTCGATAGTCGGGATCTTTAAGCATCAAGAACAGCCTCTCTATCATTGTCTATAAAGATTGCAACAGGGCAATTACACAACAAAGAATAAAAAGGACATGCAGTTTCAAGTTATAAAAATATAAGAAATAGCTAGCAAAACCCTAGGATTTTTAGGACAACAGCAATGAAGGTATGGCATGTATCCATTGGGGAGATCGGGGGTTCTACAAAGTCTTGAGTTTTTATGCATCAGCACATTCATGCTTTCATAGTTTAATTACAGCCCACCAAACATCATGCCATGCATATACAATCTCTAAATAAAAGGTATCGCTGTCAGTGTCAGCCAGTAGTCACCTGACCAATTTGAGGACTGAGTAAGACAAAATCACAAAAGCAATCAATAAGCCTAACACGCCCTGACCAGTCAAGAAGCCCAAATTCTGCTATTTTATTAACCAGTTCTCCAAGATGTACGAGACTCTGCAATAAAACAGTCACACCAACTTCAGTTTTAGCATAAGATTGACCCCAACCAACATGTGAGACAGCATGATTCTAGGGATAGAATTTCAGTAAGATAATCCTTACACACTTTATCAAGATGATCAAAAACCAAGTCATAACTGAGACTAGTATGTTTGGGGCAGAGACATCAACACAAATTATAGAGGCACCAAATGGAGATAAAGACACACACATATAAGTAGCAGGGTACAACAGTAAAAGAGCATGAGTTGTTATAAATGGAATGTGCCAGATGCAGACAGAAGGATGGAAACATTAAAGATAAAATAAAGTTAATAGCTAGGATTCAAACATAAGCAGATGAAAATGACTGTAGAAGACAGTGGTTGCACACTGGAAAAATCACATTTCTTCATTTCTCAAGTCCCAATAATACTATGGTTTAATAACTAAACAGATAAAACTCAATAGATTATACTGGTTTAGAGACAAGTTTCCTGTCTCTATCAGGAAAAGAAGTAGACAGGATGCAAAAATTCTTGGGTAAAAGGTTGTGACAATTTGGTGAAACAATACATGCATCTTCCTCCACAAGTCCCTGTCTCTACAGAACCGAAAATTTCATTTATTCTTGTTTTCCTTAATATGACTTTCCCTCCATAACAAATACAGAACTCCCGCATATCACCATCAGTGTGTATGATGATAATGATGACAACAGAATGCATAAAAGCATGCATGCATCTGGCCAAACATTAGATGCATCTTCGTCCACCAATCACACTCACAGAAAACCCAAATGAACATTTATAGTAAAGAATTAAGACAAGCAGACTCGATGAAGAATTGTGACCCAAAGTTCAGTGCAGGAATTACTTTTACAGAGAAGGACAACAAAAAGAAGGGGAAAATGCTGATTTACTGTGAATTCCACTCTTAGAGATCAATAGTTTTCTGTTTTAACAAAAAGGAAACCAGCTACCATGATTTCTATCTTTCTAATTAAGTACAATCATTTTGCAATGCAAAATAGCACTAAATTTTGTGAATACCAGTTCAGATTCTCTTTTCCATGCAGCTAGAGCAGCTTCCTTTCCAGAACCATCTAAGGATAATAAGGTAGCTAGCAATTGACATGCAGCGACTACTACACCAGAACAGTCCAGCTTAACACTTGCTTGCATCTCAAACATGCTATTCATTGTTTTCACCTACATTTTGAAAGAAAAGGGGAGAGAGAGAGTATATAATTAGAAATGATCAAAAGAAATATAAAATCCTTCAAGCAATGAGTTGCCCGTTACTGCTAACTCTTAATGAATTTCAACCAGACATTACCAAGTCTGTAATTTTTGCAGAAGAGGACCAGTGAAAATGCTGACAGAGATGGTAAAGAATATTCTCACGCACCTGAAATTGTGAATTACAAACAAAAAATAACAGAACTATTAGTGCAAGAACTACTGAAAGCTAAAACAACAGCCCAACTTTGTTAAATACCTTATTGTCACGTTCATTTTCCATGAGCTCAAACAGGACATCCCATGCAACAAAATCTAAAACTGGATGAAAACTTGAAAGAAGTGATATCATACCCAACTTCCACTTCACTGCAGAAAAGGATAGACAAGTGCCAATAATCCCACCAACAGGTAAAATATCCACATCTTGCGTAACTTCTGTCTCATCTAACTCCATGTCCATAATCCTAGTGTTGCTACCCGATGGACCATGTATTTGTAACTTAGAATCAGTTGAAGGTAAATCAGGCAGCAATGGATCTGAATGAGGGCTTCTTACACATTCAGAAAATTGATTGTATACTTCAGCCAGTTCCTTCAAAAGCCTCTCCATGGATTGTGTTATTGCATCATAGAGAACAACATCCAAAGCAGTTTCATCTCTACTTTTGACAAAGATAGGAGAGAATACAAAGCTTCTAAATGAAGCTATAAGAGTGATTTTTAAATTATAGTCAGAGCTAGACCCTGAGCAACCAAGAGCTTGAAGGTCATTGCTGTTTCCTTGAATTGCATTAACAGCATGATCCAACAATTCCAACAAGTATTGACTCATTTTTGAAAGAAATGGTGAAGCCTCTTCTCCTTTCCTGAACGAGCATAAACTATATAGGTTATATATTAAGGGAAAAAAATAGGGAATTAAGGGCAGTGAAGGACAGTTAAGGACAGTGCTTCAAAATCAAAATAGGGAATCTTCAACTGTACAGTTCAAATGCATATAATCTGAAAGATACAAGCAAACACGCAATGCCCTCTACCCAATTCGAATGCATGTTGGGTATAGAAAACTGCCACATTAAAAGAAAAATCATTGTACAGATTCAAAAGAAAACAAGAAAAAGAAAAGAACAAACAAAGACAGAACCAAAAACAAAAAAGCAAAGAAAAAGAACAGCATAACAGGCATGTAATTGACATGACACATTGAAAACTAAATAAGTATATTTTTTCAAAATAAATAATGAAGATTGAGAATGCATCATAGATGCAGAAAAAATTGATAAAGACAGCCAAGAGGTATAGCCAGAGATTGCAACTGGAGAAAATTCAGAGTGCAATACAAACTAGTCCAGCAGAAAAGCACAGTACCCTCCTAGCAATTAAAGTCAACCATTTTACTGAAGTAAAAATTGCTTAGATTATTCAATTCACCTTTTAATTTTCAGAAATAAAGTATACTCAACGTTGAACTACCTAAATCCAGAACCAGATAGTGAAACTTAATATCAAAACAATTCTCATGAACAAAGAAAAGAAGCAACAAACGGGTTTTCCACACGTCAAGTCAAGTTAAACAGAAAACACGGACCTTGTTAATACTGAGCCATATATAAAATTTGATAATAAAGAGCATGTAAAGAAGACATCTGATAGAGGCCTCTTTTCCATCTCCTTATCTCCTACAGCTCCAAGAATATAGCCCTCCATCTCATGCAACAGCAGATCTCTAAATTGTCGAGGAAGACAGCCACTTTGATGGCCTTGGAATGAAGAAGCCTGCACGTGATCAAATGGGAAGATTAAAAAAGGAAGAAGAGGAGGAAGAAGAAGAAGAACTGGAAAACATTCCATCACCTCAACTCTTGAAAACAAATGAATTTTAGAAAGAACTTCAACAGAACATTCAAAAAGCTCACAAGGCCTTTCCTGTTCACGTTCATCTGTCTGCAAAAACACATCAGATATTGAACTCTCAATGTCAAAGGAACCAACTTGTGTAAATGATGTCCCAAAGTTAAATAGCATTAAGGGAAGATGAACAGCAACAGAAACCTTAACCCAATCATCTGTAGCCTCAAAGCTATCTACAAGAATGTTTGATGAGGAAAACCCTCTGTAAGAATGTGTGAAAGGAGCACAGCCAGCACAAAGAGCATAGACAGCTGCTGGTAACAACAGCACAACATGCTCATTCAATATGGAAGACTCCTACAAAAGAACTCAACTTTACTAAGAAATCATATCAAAAGGTCAAGAAAACACGAAACTTCAAGTAAATATTCCATCATGAACAATAAAAGAGACTCAAGTTGCAAAAAAAATATAATTGGTTTAAATCATTAGAGTGATAATCCTGTGAATATTCCTTCTTTCATTGCAGCCTGAAACAACATCAACTACCATTGAGGTATAAGAGAAATGACTCTAAATGGTGCATTAACTTCCTAAAAAACTGGTTATTGTAAGAAGTATACAAGTTCTAAAGTTTAAGCAATTCCTCTTCTTTTCATTTTAATTTAAGAAAATAAAAAATTGAGAGAGATGTCCAGCCTGTGCCTCAATGGAGGTATTGCAAATTGTTATACAATCCATTATTGAGGTCTCTCTCAAAAACTTAATCTCTTGGGTTGAGTGGTCCTTCGACATGATGTTAGGAGTTTGAATTCTACCACCCTCATTCCCTCTTCTATTTAAAACTTAATAAATTTCAACACAAAGTAGTGGGCCATTGTAAGTTCCAAACCATGCGGCTTTCAATTGAGGTTATTGTAGAGATTATAATGTAAATCAATCTTGGAGCCTCTAGTAATAGTTATCCTTTGACAAACAACAATGAAAATTATTTTACACCCTCACTCAGGTTAAGGTCCAAGCCCAAGCGAACAGTTGAAACAGAATAAACCAAATCAAATCCCAAGAAAGTGGAGTGAGCCTGGAATGTGGTTAAACAACTGGAATGTGGTTAAACAACTAAACCTGACAAAGTCGCAATGGAATTGTGTACCATGTTCAAGCATGCAAGCCCAAAGCTTAGACTATTAGGTCGGTTACAGACCCATAATTTCACCTTATTAAGCATAAACTTAACACAAGTTAATTATGATTCAACTTCAATGATTACAATGTGTTTCAGTGGTGACAACATTCTAACAAGGCACCTCAAGAAACTCGGAAGCTTCCACACCATGTTCTACAAGTACGATAGAGACTTTTAACAGATATTGGTTGTGCTTGTGGAGAAATCCAACAAAATGAATCACCAAAACTAGATCAAACAAAGACGTCATGTAAATGCATAATAACCTTCAGAACAAGTAATATGTGGACACATCAGATTCTAAGCTTAAAGCATGCTTCCTCACTTTGAAGAAACAGATTTCAGTGGTATGACATTTCCTCCACTAGATAAAAATTTCCTAATTTAGTATCATCTCAAGGAGGAAAAGTGACGAAGATATCTGGTGGTCACTAACACTACAATATTAACACATCACGATATTAAGAGCCCACCTTCACATATAAGATTATGTGATTAAATGTAAGAAAATATAAACTCAAAAAATAAAAAACACGAGCAAGAATATTGGAATAAAAGACAATGTTGCTGTCACCAATGAGAGTTATACAAGAAATGGACCTTCCAATTAAAATAGCCTAAAATTGCTCTTAACAGATTCTTCCGGAGATGTAAAGAGTCACGAAGGTCACCCTGCAGACATAGTGGTTCAACATGTTAGACATAGTATCATCATTGGGCAATAAATCCTCATTCAAAGTTCCATGCATTAAAATCTAGAACCACAAAAATAGAGATTGAATTAAGGTAGATGCCCCTGCAAATCTGGTCCTATATACTTGGCAAAGAATATGTACCCAATCAACTAGGGTATTTTATTGCAAAATCGCTGTTTTAACTCCAGCAACAAAGGGGAGGTCGAGCTTAATATTTGTTCAATGACATATTTAGCAAGGCAATGTTATGTGCATCGATAACATCTCAATCAAAATAACAAATGGGGTAAGTGATACTGATATAAGCATTCTTAAGCATATCAAAGAATAAGAGAATAAGACAGCAAAAGAGCAGAAAAATACCAGGTAAGATACTATGCAACAACCACATAAACACAGAAATGAGACGATGATGAAGTGAAATTCAAACAAAAAAAAAATCACAAGATCCCAGCCTAAGCAACTTACTTGAGAACCCTTATGAGAAAAATAGCACACAATGAAATACAAAACAGACCTGGATTGGCAAGATAACAAAACAATCAGTAAGATATCTTAACAAAAATAACATCAGTAAATGGTCATGTAATATAATGATAAAACGCTAGCCTTTAATAAAGATGATAATTTTTTGCTTTCATGAGGAGCAAACATTCTGTACACCTAGTGCAGTGTAGCCTCTAAAATATTCATAAAGATCCTATCTTGAACAGGTTTGGCTAGCTTAGTTGACCTTTTGAAGAAAAAAACATAATAACTATCTTTCTGTCCATATATAGTTAAACATAAAGATACACTTGCATTGATGGCGTCCGCTTAAATAACTTAAGATCCCATACATCTGGAGGCACAGCACAAGTGCTCATTAGATCCTGAAGGAAGAAATTAGGATATGAAAAATTAGAAAAAGAAATGTAGGAGAAAAAATTGCAGTCCACTAAAATCATGATACTCAAGAATGTACTAGCTAGTAAATAAGGTCATTTATAAACTGAAAGAGTAAAAAACATAGTCTAAAATGATAGATTACTCACACTTGATATGATGCTTCCCAGTAACAATAAAGCAGCATCAGCCTGCATCAGTTCATACAAATGACCATGAAAAACAGTATTTTAGGGGGGGGGACAGTTTCCCAATTAATAGGCAACAACATTATTGAAAACAATAGTAATGTTTCCTCTAAGTTGTTCAGTGCTACTATTTTATGAACACCACCTTCCCAAACCTCCCACATTCCCCATCCTCCCCACCCCCCCCTTCTCCTTTCCTCTCCACTACGCTTCTGCAGTCATCACCGTACTTCAAGCACTGCAGCAATCCATACAGCAGTAGAAAAATGTGCTGCTGTGCCACTGGAATTGCAATAGTATTCCCACAACTGTTTCTTTTACTGCACAAATATCCATATTGTAATAAAAGTGCCTGCTTATTTATAGCTCTTGAAACTAATGATCTTAACAACATTTTTCCTCATCCAGTTTTCTCCATAAAACATAATTTAAGAAGAAAATGGCATTTCGTTAGGAAACAAACCATCAAAATCCATAACAGTTTCAGATCCTATGTTCTGACAATGGATTGTGAAAATTTCTTTTCTTGTCCACTTTGGAACCAAGCCACAGCTATCCAGTATGTGAGAACTCACAGCAAAACCAATTTTACTGAGCAGCTTATAATAAAAATAAACAAAAAAAGATAAGCACTGAAACTTACAACAGAATTTAGATTACTGAATGTCAGCAACCCACGAATGAGACCACTCCATATCAGTTCCCAGCCACGGTCCAACTGCATTATTGGCCAATGAACAGCTCAATGGTGGCTTCAATAAATGAAGTGAAACTCACAAGTAAAAACATGTAAACAGCATTGCAGAAAGACATAATTGTTCAGTGATGGCATTTCATGGTTAGATGAACAAAGAAAAGCTGCATTTCAAATCTCAGACATTGTAGAATAGCACCACTAACATGAAAGAAAAGGACAGGACCAAATAATTCTCAAAACTCAATATGAGAACTGAATTTTAACTTGTTTTGAATAATTGTGCAGTACTCAAATCAGCAAGATTTGCAAAGATTGAAACAAAATCTTAGCATCTCTTAAAATGGCATATCAATGGCTTTGTTCTGTTCGATGGAGAAATCAAAATTTCCACTAGAAGACTAACTTATAGCAGTTTTCACCTCATCCACTTGCAGCCTGAAAACCAAAATCTTACACCAACACCACAGATGCCAAGTACACATTTCCCTGGTTAAACTAGGAAAGTTTCTTTAGAAGTGAAAGAGTATTTGTGAATGAGAGCATAGCAAATGGGAGATGCTTCAAAAAGAAAAACTGAACCAAAAGAATTGAGAGACGAGGCATTCAATCCCATTGAATATCAACCAAGATAACATGTCAAAACACCACTTAAGCAGCATCTTATATGGAACCAAGAATTATCCTTTGCCCACAAAAGTTGTCCAAGTGTAGAGCAGTCCAAAAGCATCTGTTACACCAGCAAATAAAGCACAGCTACAAAATGTCTATGATCCTACACAGGCCACCATCCAAACCCCAATGTTCATCTTAATGATGTTTATAACAGCTCTGAAGCACTTTTAGGCAAGATTTTCAAGAAATGGTAAGTTCAGTATTTCATATTTCATGCAGAGTTCAAACATGAACAATAGAAGTAGAGCTTAAATTAAGATCCAGTGCAAACAGGATTAATTGAATGGCCAATGATGTGCCATGACAACAGTGTGGTCCCAATTAATGGATTTCTTGCATCCAGATTCAGCTGGTCCCATGGGTAATGAAATAAAGCCATTTACAGACTTTAAAGTTGACATAGAACAATTATCCCAAGAGTTCATGGGTCAGATTGAAAAGGCCAAGCCTGGAAAGAAACTCGCAAAAAAACCCAAAAGCATCTCACATGAAGTTACTATTTTCTTGTTCTAATTATTTTACTAGTTAAAATTTTTATTATTTGTTTACTACTTAGCTTAGGACATTTAATAAATTACTATTTTCCTATTTAGGAATCCTAATGCTAGATGGATTCCATTAACTAAGTTTGTTTTAATTAAGAATCCTTTCCTATGAAGGATTTTAGTTTTATTTAGGAATCTTTCACAATAAAAGGTTTTAAAACTAATATAAATAGGGATATTTAGTTTATTTATAAAGATAAAGACTATTATTTAGATTCAATAAAAAATTTCAGAGAATTTTCTCTAGATTCCTCTAGAGTTTCATCTTTAATCTTCATTATACGGTACATCAGGTGGTATTAGTGCATGTCAATATTTGGATCAATAGCGAACCGTGAAGAGAATCGTGGGGCAGTTGGTGGCAACCATCTTTGTGAGAGTGACCAAGGGATGCAAGCTTTTTAGGATCAACTAGATCATTATTCAATAGGGATAGCAACTTTAAAGGAACGAGTTCAAACTGGGTTTGGTGGCATCAACACCAAATTTAATGACCTTAGAAACAATCTTTGAGGCACTAGGGTTGCGTAAACATGAACCGAGAAAGAAGAAAAGCATGTGTTGAGGACGAAGCCCTTGGCCAACTTGTCATAAATCAGTTCATGCAAAGACTCATGATCAGTATAACTACAGGGTCTTCATATGATCAAGAAGATCTACTTTGGCTGATGGGAGGCATAATCAGGAATCTCAAAGAGGAGAGGAACGAGCTTGGAGACTTAACTCTAGACCTTACCTTAGACCTATTTCTGAAATCCCACCTAGACAACCATTTGTCTATGTGAAGGGTGTTGGTGAAGATGAACTTGATGGAGGTCGTGGGACCTTGTTAGATCAACACAAACAACCACAATTCGAGAGATAGAAAAAGATCAACGTGATTGAATATCAGTATGAGCAAGAACCTTTCAATGCCGAGGATGTTATACGTGAACCTAATGGAGATGATGAAAAAGATCTATATGATGATAAAGATCTTACAAGCAAGGAGAAGGAGGACATGGTGGTTTCTGACAAGTCTTCAAGAGATATTATGAAAGATTATTTTGGTGTTCCTTTAAATACAAAAATTGAAGTATTAGAGGACATAGATGATGATGATGAACTCAAGTTTGAAGTAGAAAAATATGGGAAGGAACTACAAGTGGACTTCATAGGAACAAAAAGTATAACATCAAATATGGATTTTTTTCTTATTATACACGTACCATAAATTAAATTTTAAAGTTCACAAGTCAAAGACATGTTACTTCGTGAATAAGTTGAGTAAATTCAAAGTATTTGTTCCTTTGGAGTGAAAGAGTTTAATTTCTGACAGATAACTTAAGAACAAGTTTTTCTAACAAATAAATAGTGGAAAGTGAAACAAGACAGTATCATAATACAAATATTGCACATAGATATGCTTAATCTAAAAACGAAAAGACAAAAAGGGTGAGGAAACAAATACCTCTTTGGAGGGGAGAGAGGGTCTTGATAAAATCTCTGATTGGGCATCTGAAAGCAACATAACACTAGAGAGTTCCTGCAAACTCCTAGGAATGCAAATAGATACACGCATGAGCACAAAGAGAAAGGAAGGGGAAAAAAAGGAAAGATAATGTAAAACATCTAAACAATTTTCACCTAAATGAATAAAACAATACGAACATGGAAATATGCAATGGGATAAAATCATAAAAAAAGATCCTCCATTACAGGGGTAGAGTTTTCATATAATTTCGAAAAACACACTGCATTATGCAGTTAAAGGAAAGGTGATACATGAATAGTGAGAAGGGAAATATACCGCAAAGTCCACAGCAAACCATCATAAGCAAGCCCCATATTGGCATCGCTCAATATTCTGCAACATATTCCAAATTAGCAATTCAGCACTTGCAAAGAACTTAAGCCCCCAAAACTTTATACCAACAGTTACAGCAAGTCATGAACAAAAACTGACGCTACAATTGCACATAGGGATATCTACTACTAGTTAAACTAGCACATGATATGTACCCCTTCATTACAAAAATAATTATTTTAATACTTCTCATTAAAACTATAAAATTAAAATATTGCAATAAAGATTTCCATTTAATTTTCTTTATGGTCATTTATTTTTGTTTCAATTGGAATATAAATTTTATATCATCATATAGATACTGTTTGTGCAATTTCAGAATTTTATAAATAAAAAAATCTGTATATTGGGTTAGTGATGAATTAAGGAAGCTAAAAAGTAGAAAGAATATTTTGTATCATATTATAGACAGATTTAAACTCCAGCTTGCAAAGTATAGCCAGTCTAGAGCCTGAAAAGGGGGGGGTGACACCCATTGTAAGAATTTGTCACATATTAGGTATCAATCCTGTTTTT
This sequence comes from Populus euphratica, assembly GCF_000495115.2. NCBI lineage: Eukaryota > Viridiplantae > Streptophyta > Magnoliopsida > Malpighiales > Salicaceae > Populus > Populus euphratica. Next base: position 259,366 of record NW_011499877.1, on the reverse strand, counting down.
GAGAGTATCTGTAAAGCTGAAACCAACTATTTTGGGATTTAATGCTTTGTTGTTGTTGTGTAGTATAGATAGATTTTGTATATTTTAAACCATCAGGTAAATGATCTTTACATTATTATCAATATTTTTTCATAGATGGGAAAGTAAAAGGTGGAGTAATTATAGAACGTGACTCATTGTGTGCTTCTTTTAATTGGTAAATGCTACTTTAGACATAAGAACAAAATACTAGGATTATTTAACCTAGTCAATCGTTTCAACAGCTTGCACTTTTACTTATAGTATAGATTAGTTGCCATTCAAGGCCCAGGGAACAACAAAATTATTGAAAATAATAAATCAGACAATTATGCCCCAACATGTATGAACCTCAATGAGTTGATAAATACATACATGATACAACCGTGCAACCTTTTATAACATAGGTAAATTGATCAGTGTACTGGGGCATTCTCAATCTAAGATCAAGATCACAAGAAGGAGTTCATATAGTGATTTATACATAAAAAAGATGTATTGCAAAATCCAAATAAAATGCCCATAGATGGATGTACATTCATTCACATACTGATCTTTTTTAATAATGCATAGACCTTGATTGTTAACCAGTTAGACAAGTAAAATTTGCCTAGGCTGCTAATCATCGTCAAGCATCTGATATGCATACGGTCCTCAGTTTTGTTATGACAAATTTTCCACTGGCTGTTTTGTGCCTTAAAACCCTCCTCTCTAGTATGATTCTCTCTCCACAACTACTAAAATGGATTAATATCTTCATTTTATTTTCTTTTCTTTTTTTTGGGAGGGGAGGCCTCATCAGGTAACCATTCACAGTTTGTAGCCTTCACACTCAATCACAAATGGCCTGGTTTACTGTCAATAACTGCTGTTGAAGCATTGGCCACATAACCAAAAACTCTGCCAAGAAGCTCAGCCAGCAAAAATTCTGTTTGCTGCAAACCATTATCACAGCAAAAGACACCAAACAGACAAACTTAGATGCTGATTGCAGCAGCATTTTAGATACAAAACGTATTTTTGCAGCTAAATTTACTGTGAATGAAACCAAGATTGAAAGCCCAAGGAGTTGCAACCAGGACTTCACTGTTGATCATCAAACAAGTTTGTTGCAAACTTTTATGGTACTAATGAGAGCTTTTATGGTACTAATAAGAGCAATTTTTCGGCCAAATATAATTCTTTTAGTACGCCACACAAATTATCATGCGTTGATATAACAAAAGTTTGAATGGCCTTCTTATCTGTTGTAAATCTTGCTAGGAATTTTATGGATCTTCCATTCTTAGTAACTGCTTTTCACCTCTAATGCATTAATGTTTCTACTAGAACTTGGTTAATCTAACTCCCACCATAATGATCTCATCCCTTGCTCGTTATTGGACCGACCATCACCTTGGAAAACAAATGGGTAAGCTTGGCTCAATGATTTTATTTGGTTTTGAACACTGGTTTATTGATTAGTGAACAATGACAGGGTGGCTTTACTGGTTAGGAAGGTAATCCAACATATCAGATGTTCAATGTAAGAAAAATAGTAATACCCAAGAATTCCTAAATTCCAATGCATACAGCTTTTTCAAGGAATGCATGAATGGTGTGCTTGTAAAGTGAAATATAGAAGACTCATTAGACCAAGTTACCACAAAAAAATTTAAAGACAAACAGAATTACGCCAGAACATGACAGTTACCTCTCAAAGCTTGTGGAAATGCCTTCAAACCAGTAAACAAAAAGATCCTTGCTCATGCGATTGTAGTAGTTACGAATAAGACAACAAAATGCAGCATTCCTGAAGCATGGGAAGTTAGTCTATTATAGTAATTATGCAAGAATGACAAGGATATAGAAAGAAGTTGAGTGAGAGAGGATTTGAGAAAGAAACAAAGATTTGAGGGAAGCTTGGATGATAAAAGCACAAGATATATCTCAATCAACTTCATCAATTCTGAGAAATCAACTTGATCACTTTTGGATGCATGACTATATTTAAATGATCCAATATGACATCATTTCCTCCAGAACACATCAACAAACAAATAAACTGACACCTTATTAAAGAGAAAAGTATCAATAAAAGAAAAATCATTGCGCATGATGTACCACAAAAACCTTCAAGGGTGACATAGGACTTGAAAATTGGTAGCAGAAACCCGGAGATCATTATAGCATATTATAATTTTATTATTTTATTTGTGTGGTATTAAAATATAGGCATGAACAGAAGTTTTATGAATATTTTCATCTAGAGTAAAAAATAGTAAAAAACAATAAAAAAAGGATAAAATCAAGGATCTAATTTAATATAACTTGATAAATTTGATGTACTTTTAGTATTGTTTAGATTTTAATTATTGACTTTTTTGGATCTATTTTTAAGCAATTTTAGAGTTTGAATAATCAAAATAAAGCATCAATAAGCCACTAGATGGGTTAGGAGTTATTTAAGAAGATTATTTTATATTATTTAAGGTTTTATGTGATTTATAGAAAGGCATTAATTAAAAAAGGCAATTAACCAATTTTTTTTAAATATAAAATAGTTGAATTTATTGGCATATATTTTGTATTGTGACATTAAAAATTAAATATTTTTCTTTTATATAAAGTCTTTTTTTAATTTTGATGTGTAAAATTTTGTTGAGGCAAGACAATATATTTGATATTTATCAATAAAATCCTCGTGATATATGTGATGATTATTAAAATCTAAATATATTTCTGTCGAATCAAAAATTTCAACCTAGAGTTTAAGCTTTTATATATGTGTAATTATTATTTTTAAATTTTCAATTAGGTTTTGGACCTTATTTATTGAAATCGGAACCAAGGATGTAATTTGTAAAGTGGATTTTTTCAAAGAAGCTGGCATCATAAATTCCAAACTAATATAATTAATTATTTGGATATATGATATGACATATGAACAAAGTATAACATCTAATTAAACTATTGAAGTATGTCAATGGCTACAAAATATATGAAGAACACAAACAAGTGGTCAATAAGTTTTGCTAATATCACTGCCATTTGTCCATGTTATTTTGATAAATACATTATGTTGATGCAGAAGCCCTCTTTTCAAATAATATCCATGACGTTGGCTTGCAAAGATAATAAAGACTTCAAGATTGTGATTTCATAAAAATGGGAACATTAAAAAGTCGATGCAACATCAGTGCTACTCAGAAAATAAGTTTGACAGCCATATACCAACGTAAGGCATCACATGGAAGATATTTTTCTGTTTGGCAGATATTTGAAGCTCAGAACTGTCCCAACCACACCCTTTTTGGGTCTAAGCCATCATTTGTCCCTCTACACTTCAAATTTTTTGATTGGGTCCTCTACTGTTTTTTTTTTTTTAATTGAGTCAAGTTCTGTCCAAGTTGACCGTTAGTCAACAAAAGTGAGCCAACATGTGTCAATTTATAAATGAAGGTATAAAAAATGATGTTAATTTGTGAGATAAATAAATTTAAAAATTAATAAATAAATAAACAGTTATTACACAAACTGATAAAATTCAAAAATTTATTGACATTTTTTTTATGAAATTAGTCATTGATTAATTAAAAATCCACGAAACTAAAAAAAGAAGTGACCACATCCAAAATCACAGTTAGCGCGTTTTAAAATCAAAGCAGCAAAAATAAAGCCTAGCCGAAGTTGCTCAAATGCTCAATCTTTAAGACTATAAAGTTTCTACCCCAAATGAAATTAGATCTGACCAAACCATCTAGTCACACCACTAGCCTCCCTCTGCCTCCACCTAGCACCTTTCTCTCCACCACTGCAGTAGTCCCCCACTACCCTCCTCCACCTGCCACCAAAAAACCATTACAAAGATCTTTTTTTTGATGAATCCATTACAAAGATCTAATCTTTGTCATGAAACTCCACTCTCTTTAAACCAACCAGACCAACACCAACACTTATACCCACAAAAAAATGAGACCCCGGAACCAAAATCAAAAGACAAAACACAAATCTTCAATCCCCCTTCAAAATCACATGAATCTCAAAGAAACCATAGTTCACTTGCTTGTAAAAGATTGTTGGAACTTTCTCATTTAAATTTAAAATTATTTTCACGGCTAATGTATTTTTAATTGGAAAAGGACATGAATCAATCATATATTGACTCGATTTTATAGACTAGTGGTCAACTCAAATAGAGGTACCACGTTATAGAAATTGTATAATGCACAGGGATATCAAACCCAAAACAGTAGAGGGACCCAATCAAAACAGTTTGAAGAGTACAAGGACAACTGATGCAATATTGTACGATATAAAAGTTACTATATACATGAACCGATAAATTATAAGTTCCGTGCATGTTAAATCACTAAAAGAAAGCAGTATTTCAAACAGTGTTTGCAGGTTGAGACTAACCATAGCCATTTTCCTTTCATAAGTGCCTCCTTTAAAAGGACTGCTGCAGACTCCCTCTTGACCCGCTTTTCGGTTGATGGTGCTTTAGCTGTACTAGCACATGCCTAAGAAATTCTTTATCCCATCAGTGACCTTGGCTTATATCCAGCTCATAACAGTGAATAAATTTATGAGACAGTGATCCAAATTCCAAACCTCTGCTTCTCCAACACTCATGCACAAAGCACACATATAGATATCATTGACAGAAATTTTAAACTGCTAGACTAAACAAACAATCATAATTTCTGCCACATGACCACAGGATTTCCCAGGATTAGAAACTGCCCACAGGATTTTCCAAGATTTAGAAACTGTCTACCATCCAAGTTCCATATATCAGTTTGAGTAATGTGCAGCATGCATTGTTTTGTGATACTTGAAACAATTACCACATTTTCATAACAAATGAAAAATCCTACAGCAGAGAGTGCAGCATGCAAATCATTTCAAACAATAAAACACCAAGTGCTTGCATCTTGAGTAAAATAAATACCTTATAAAATACTAGGGCGGCAAGTTCTATCAAACCACGTTGTGAACCACTCAAAGCTCCAAACTTGCAATCCTTGGTTGCATCTGACCTGGAAACAACATCCAAGGCAACCCATTTTAACCAGACCAGTTAACTCCATAAAGAAAAAACCATTGACAATTCATTCTTAGGCACTTACCTAGGTGCACTTCCACAGGATAAACTGCTTTGATCTAGTTCCTTGCATACCAGATCCAAAAGTTGTTCTACCAGAGAATTTCCATCAGTAGCTCCTCTTGAAAGATTTAACTGCAGCCTCGCATAGAATATAAGAGCATCCTGCAGAAGAAAGCATAAAATAAGCATGTGGCAGATTGTGAAGATCCAGAATAGATAGCATAACTTGCAAGAGAATAGTTGATGTATAAACCTTAAGGCTGCGGTCATGGGTAGTAAGCCAACAACGGAATACAAATTGCTGCACAGCGTTGTGAATCTCCAAAGACTGGGAGCCCAAATTTGGACCATCCTTTAACAAGTATGTGTTTATACACTCAATAAGTTTGCGTGAAATCTTTCCCTCCTCCCTAAGCATATTATAATGAAATGAGAAAACTTGAAATACATTATGGCCAGCAGCTACTTTAACAAATGAATGGTATGAATTTGCAGATCCAAAGGAAAGTAAAATAAAAGAAAACAAGATCCAAGCATGGTTCAATTGTATCTATACCTTACAAAGGAGAAAATCTGAACAAGCCCCTTAACTATGTCCTCCCGAACATCAACAGGGAAATCTCCAGGAGGATTTTCGAAAAGTGAATGGAGTGTGAGTATGCAGCGAAAGAACTCCTCTTTTGGATTACTTTGACTGCTATCATTCCCATCTAAGCTTGTAACCACCTTCTCTATATATAGAAGCACCAGGCCTTTTTCAAAATGAAACAAACTAAATTAGAAAATACCAGGCAGCTTAACATCTTGTAGCAATTAGGAAGAGATATGTGTAGGGTCTAAACAATGCAAAGAACTCACTGCAATAAATCCGGTTCCTCAAGTGCAAACGATAATCTCCAACTGCCAATAGATGCCGGAGTATAATCCCATATTCCAACTGAAAGCTTGGAACATTGCTCAGGACATCCGATATGTGATTAAAGAGTATTTTAACCATGGGTAACAAAGGCAAAGCCTTGCCTGGTAAAAGCAAATTGTGGTGCAAACAAAATCAAATAATGTTTCCTTCACCATCTTGCCTTTTTCTAAGCAAAAAAAATTTTCTTCTATAATTAATCACAAAAATCCCATGAAGACAATGTGGGTTTAAATTCTTAACCTGAAAACTTAGCATCATCTGCTCGTAGAATGACAATTCGCATAGTCTTTGCAAAAACTGCCTTGGGCAATCTCCGTTTGCTGGAAGATATCTCAGATGACACACATTGGACAAGCAATGTGACCAAAAATGGCCATGTTTCCGCTGAAAAAAAAAATCCAACATTTCAAAATCTTCTATACAAACAATAAGTTCATACAACACACTGTAAACACAATCCCATCCAATCTTGCACATATAATTCTTCAATCTTACAGTGAGGTATTTCGTTCGGTTTAAGCTTTGCCGTATTCTGTCCAAGGTACTTGCAAAACCCTATCGATCTTTCACCACCCTCTAGCCACGTATTCAACAACTTTATTCCCTCCTACGCATTCAAAAAATAATTTATCACCATTTGACACTGAATTAAAAATAATAAATAATAAAATCATTCACTTCAAAAAAAAATATAACCGCAGACAGGATTTACAAACAATATAATAAGCGAGTTACAAACTAATTCGTTGTTTTTATCAGTAAGGAGAAAAATGAATATATAAATTTCATCGCGCCTAATTTAAAGTTCAGTTTAGGAAGAGAGAAAAAGGCATTGAAGAAAATCAAAGTCACAATTTCATTTTTATTTTTTGTTTTATTTCATTTTCTGGGAAATAAAACAGAGCGGGGAGGGAGACAGTTACTTCTCGAGCTTTGGCTTTATCTGAGGAGAGCTTGGAGACGACTTCTTGAACATCTCTCGAAGTAACCATCGCCGATGATTTTGGAGGGTTCCAGAGTGAGAGAGATGGCGGGAGAATGGAGCGGGGGTTTTTCTTTTTTCTATAGAGAAAACCTGGGTTTGGAAGTTTACTGTTTTTACTCGCTCTACTTGTTATGGTCGCTGTCAGTTCAATTAGAGAGAGACGACGCCAAGGCGTGGTTTATATTTTATGGAGGTGGACGGACACACCGGACGAGTGGGGGGCATCTTCGCAATTTTATAGTTATTTCTCTGATGCTGCCATTAATTACTTTTTTCCAGATTGATGGGTTTGTGATTGTGAATGGGTTTCATTTGGGCTCGGCCCAGGCTACCAGTATACTTACGAACAACACATTAACGATTGAATGGGTTTGATGGCAATAGGTCGGATATGGAGTGGATATCTATCTTACTCGGCCCATTAGTGGTATTTGTTTCCTATAAAACTATTTTCCCAGAAATTTTATATCAGTTTAAAAACATTATTTCCAGTAAAAAAAAAACTTTTAAGGAAAAGTGTTTTTTTTCTTCTCTCCACTCCATAAAATACTCTCTCCATCTTTAACTAAAAAAATAATGTGATATGGCTAAACTATTATTAAAATCAAATTTTTATTAAATTGTGGTTGGGGTTTTTTATATTTTTTTTCTAATAATTAAGGTGAATAAGAAAAAAATTAGTATTTTAATAATGATAAAATATAATTTAAAGATAAAATATTATTGAATGTGCCAACACGTTAAAGATTCTATTATATTTGAGTGGTGTATAAAACCATTTATTGTGTTTATAGGCGGCCTTTTTTAAAATGGTTAGAGTCATCTCAATGATCTCTCCATCTCTAAATAGAAAGTATTGTATTCCGGATTTTAGTTTGGTGTTGAAATTTTTTTTTTTCTTCCCTTTCCTCTTTGATTGCCATACATGTCCTTTTAAGATTTCAAAGCATCTCTTTAATTTGTTTTTCCTTTAAACTTGATTCATGTTTTTTTTTCTTTTTGTTATTTATTTTATTTAAAAATATTAAAATAGAATTATTTTTTTTCAATTTAATTTTCCATTAACCTTTTTCATTTATTAAATTTGGTCATCATCCTTTTTATGGCATTTTGTTTTATTGAAAATAATTTATAGATTTAGATTTTTTTTAATTTCAGTTTCCTTTAACTGTTACATCTACCAAATTTAGTATTTATTCTCTTGATAAATTAAAAAAATAATTAATAAATAATTTTTTAGGTCATTTTTTATAAATAACTAACATGCTATAAAGTATTTTTCAATTTATTTTTCATGAAACTGTTAAACATAAAAATATCTATTTCTTAAAAAATCACTTTTAAAAAATATATATTTTCCAACAAGTAAACAGGTTTAAGTATAGGAAAAAAATAGCATTTTTATTTATTTCTAAGATAGGCTTTCTAACTTGCTTCTCACAAGTATATAATTCATTTACATTATATTCTAACTATAGAAATGTATAAAAACTTAAAAATATAATTATTAATTATAGCTTAAATATCTTATATACAATATGGTTGGTCTGTACACTAACTTCCTGAAACTAATAACTCATTTTATTATAATACAAGGATGGTTTTCAATAAGTGACATGTAATTATTAATTGATGTTTAAATGTCTTATATCTGTGTTCAGTTTACATATTAACTTATCGAGAACTCTATCAATTTAAATATTATATTTAAATAAATTCAGTGAAAATATAATTTTCTTGTGAATTATAAGAATTTGAGTAAAAATTTTAGATTTTTTATATAATTTTTTTTTAAAAAAAATTAAGATTAGAAAAATTATTGAAATGGATGTTACATATAATTGTATACTATATCTTTCTACATGCAATGGTAAATAGAAAGCAATCCTCAATGTGTTCTCCAATGAAAACACATGGATTACTTGTTCGTTACTAGATTTAAATACTAATTAATAGTATTTTACCATCGATTAAAAAATCAATACATGCAATGGATATCACTAGCCATGTATTCAAATAATTTTTTTTTAAAAAAAACATTCTTACAAAGTCGAAGAAAGGGAAAACACGACAAACATTGATAACTAAGAACTTTGAATTGTTATTTATTAGTATAGGTTTATTGTTAATTATTTTTACTTAAGATAATTGAAAGCTTAGACAATAAGCATATATTGAATTATTTTTATTATAAGATATGATTAACTGGATTGAATGGATACGTTTAGGTAGATAAACATAGCATAAAACACATTTAAAGTAATACAAAAAGACAACTTTAATTGGAAATAACTTTGGAAAAATATTTTAATTTTACTCCTTTTTTTACTGGAACAAGATTAATACTAAAAAAACTGAAAAACATGGAATGTGTTTAACTGTTCATGTCAATAGTTAACCATGTTCATCTCAGATTGTTAACTTATGGGTGAGGTACTACGGGTTCAAGATTGCGGCGTGTTTTTTTTTTTTTTTAGAAAAAAAGAAGGGGTTTGCCCCTTATAAAAGCATAAAAAAAAAAAAGGGTTAAACTTGAGGCCTCTCTCAAACCCACCCGTCTGGGCTTTATTATGACAAGCTTTGAGTTTTGTATCAATCATATGGACTTTTTTGTCTTTTTATGTTTGGATTTTTTTTTAATTTGAGATTTATAGTTTTTTTCTATTTGGATTTTTGCTTACGGTTTTTTTAATATTTTATTTATTTTTTAAATTTAAATTATTTAATATGATCTTTTTGTTTAATTTTATTATTCAATAGTGGATTGATAATAAATTAGTTTTTATATTGTTTCGTAATATCATAAAAACTTGGCATTTTTTTAAAATTTATTGGTTTTTGTTTTCTAATTGCATCATTTAATAATATAAGGCTTTTATTTCTTTTTGTTTTTTTTCTTACTTCAATTCAATCCTCAAGAAATTTTATTCTTTAATATTATTATTATTTTTTATTTGAATCTACTTAGTAAACAAGGTTACATCACAGTCATTTTTATATAATTTAATTTAAAATTTAAGCTAAAAATTAGTCAAATCTAGATTTTTTAACTTTAAATTATTGTATCAATTTTAATGATAATGCCAAAAAGTTTCCAATAATTTAGATATTATATTTTTAGTTTTTTTTATTGAAGTTGTAATGAGAGCACGGTCAATAAACTAAAACTAAAAACTAAAAAAATAAAAATTAGTTTCGTTGTTCATATAAATAACAAGACATGTTAATATAATTTTTTGAATTTAACTGTCATAGTTCAGTGGTTATCGCGTGTGAGATGTTGAGGCCGCATGTGAGATTCACATTGAAAGCAAAATTAATTTCATTTCATGGATGACAAAAAACCTACTATTCAACATCTCGTCGTAGCTCAATGGTTGACACATGTAAGATGCTGAGGCTTGATTTGCAGTGGAATCAAAATTAATTTCATTCTATAGATCAGACAACTTGTAATCTATGAGTTTTTTTAAAAAAAAAATAGACAAAAAAAAAAAAATGGTCCGGGCACTTAAAAAAAAATAGACAAAAATAAAAATAAAAATGGTCCGGGCACACGTGCCTCCCTTATGTCCACATAACTTGCTATTTTTCACAAGCCCATGACTATTTTTACTGAACATTTGAGTTTTCTGTCCTGTTTTTTTATTTATTATGTTTTTTTTTTCATCTGTTAATATGGAATTTTTATTTTTTTAAGTTTTTTTCTTTATTTTTTATGGTTTTTTAAATTTTACTATTTAATATATTTAACATGTGGTTTTTATTTAATTTTATCCTTGGTTTTGGGTGGACAATAAAATAGTTTTTGTAATTTTTTATTATATAATAAAAGTTTTTTTGGCTCTTTTTTTCTTTAGTTCCATTTTTTTTTTCAATTTTATCATTTAATATGAAATTTTTAATTTCTTTTGGTTTTCTTGACCCCCATTTTTTAATTTTATTTTGGGTTCCAATTTTTTCATATAATATGAGTTTTTTTATTTCATTTTATTCTTTATTTTATATATATATATATATATTACCTATCTAGTAAACAAGATCACACAAGACAATTCCCACGTAGTTTAGTTTAAAACCCTAGTTAATTATATACTAAGATCAAGATTTTTCAAGTTTTAATTATTATATCAAGTTTTATTACAATATCAAATTTTTTTGATAATCTAAATATATTTTTTATGTGAAAAAAACAATAATTGAAACCATAGCAAAAACACGACCAATAAACTAGTAAAATATTATTATATAAATAGATATCACAATAAAAACAATAAAAATAAACATATCTATTTAAGTATAAGCATTGATACAGTAAAGTAACTAAAAATCTATTTGTTTATAATAGAGGCATTAAAATTAATCTATCTCTAGTTTTACATTACATTTAAGAAATTTTCAGGAGTACTGTGACAATTATTTTTTATTTAAAGATATATTAAAATATTTTATTGTAAAAATTATTTTTAATATCAAAACACAAAAATAATATTAATTAATTAATTTTAATTAAAAAATTCAAATTTTATTCAATCTTGTTTGAACACAATTAAAGGAATTAGTGAACACAAACTTTCCCGTCATCTCTCTCTCGTGTCTTTCTAACTTGATCAAGAAATAAAATCTCTGATATTGGAATAATAGTTTTAAAACTCAGTGTGACAAGTTTAATTTGGTGATTCGGTTTACATACAAAGATTCAATCAAAAAAATTTAATAATAATTAGTTAATTATTTTTTTATTTTTTTATTAAAACAACACCATATTGATCTATAAAAAAAAAAAATTGGTCTGGATAAGCTGGTGACCCGATCAATACCCATGACTTGAGTTAAGTTTATGAAAAAAAGAGATAGTCGAAAACTTGACGACCTAACAGGTTGACTTTATGACCCAATCAACACCCGTGACTTGAGCCTTAGGCCGAGTTTATAAAAAATAAAAGTAGTTTAAAACTCAACCAACTTAACGAATTGATCCTATAATCCATTTAAAAATCTTATTGTAATTTATTGATTATTTTTTTTATCAAAATAACATCATTTTTTGAAACTTATCCTTATCCATTATTTTTCTAAAACTGTATTCTGAAACTTATCTTTATCCATTATTTTTCTAAAACTGTATTCACACGTTCAAGTTGATTAATACAAGATGTACTGTAGTTAGTGTGGATCAATCTTCAATCATATCAAGCTAAAAACAAATATAATCTAATTTAGTATTTTTTAATCGGTATCCAATTAGAACATGAACAAGAGCAGGTCAAGCCATATCTAAAATTGACTAAAGGGGTCAAAACTGCCAGCAATACAAATGGGTATAGCATTTACCATTAGATACCAAATCCAAAAAAGTTCGTCGTCAGCACTCGTACGTAAGTCCATCCACTTATCTTGTCTGGAAATTCGGTTTTAATTGTGTTTTATTAAAACATGCACAAGTGAACATGTTCTTAATGCATTTTGACGTTAATTTCATTTAGCAGCACGCGTATATAATGTGACCCTGAAGGATAATGAAAGGTTTAATCATAACCACTGCTTGATTTTTCTGCCGACGACGTTATGAAAATTAGACCATGCCAAGACAAGACAGGGAAGCATATTTTTGTCCAATTTCAGACACATCAATTGTATGCACATAGCGTGGCAATATACCAGATAATAATATATATGATAACAAGAAGATTGTTTTGAGTTAATCTTGATAATACTTAGTTTGAATTTGATTTCTCTAAGCTTGGTGGCATGTCTTTAAAAAATATTTTTTTATTAAATATTTTATATGGTACAAAAAATTTTTTTTAACTTGAAATTTATTTTGAATAACATTTAATAAATTAAAAAATAAACAAATAAAAATTAAAAAAATGATTTGGGTACGCGTGCCTTCCTTATGTCTTTTTTAAAAAAAAACAAATAAAAATTAAAAAAAATAATTTGGGTACGCGTGCCTTCCTTATGTCTATATAGCCTGGCTATTTTTCATAAGCCCATGGTTTTTTTAACATTTGAGTTTTTTCCCCATCTTTTTTTTTTATTTGTTATGTATTTTTTCCAATCTCATTTGTTTGTTAATATGGAGGTTTTTTTGTTCTTAGGATTTTTCCTTCTATTTTTATGGTTTTTTTAAAAAAATTCTATCATTTAATATGTGGTTTTTATTTATTTTTATCCTTAGTTTTGGTTGACAGTAAAATAGTTTTTGTATTTTCTTATCAAACAATACAAATTTTTTGACCTTTTTTTTCTTTGATCCCATGTTTTTTTCATTTCAATTTTATAATTTAATATGAACTTTTTTAATTTCTTTTGGGTTTTCTTGACCCCCATTTTTTAATTTTATTTTGGATTCCTATTTTATAATATAAGATGATTTTTTTATTTTATTTTATTCTTCATTATTATATTTATATTTTTTCTTTGTACCTATCCGCTAAACAAGATCATGCGAGCCAACTTAGATATAATTTAGTTTAAAACTCCAACTAATTATATAATTAGGTTGAGATTTTTCAAGTTTTAACCATTATATTGAGTTTCATTACGGTACCAAATTTTTTTTGATAATCTAAATATATTTATTTATGTAAAAAAAATTCAAGCCACAACAAAAAAATGCAAATAATCATAAAATCAACACCAAGATTTTGAACGTGGAAAACCCGATGTGGAAAAAACCATGGGACCGTAGTCCATATAAAAACTTCCACTATCAATAAATAATGGGTTCACAATCATTCTTCCTCAGATTCAACTAAGGGATACAACATATATATCATCAAGAACAACTCATAATACTGACAGCCCTATTTTCTGTCAAAACGATTAGTTTCCACACCATCAATTCTTCAATCCAACCGTCCAGAATGAAGATCAACGTGTCTAGAAGTTACTGTCAAAATCTCAACCCGATCCAACGATGAACGGGCTGGAAATCGAAGGAAAAACGTAGGCTGCTCTGTTGTCTCTTCTTCTCTTTTTCTCTTTTGGTTTTCTTCTCATCCTTTTTATTTTCAATTCTGTCGCTACATGATTATGATCCATTGATTAGTTTTTATTTTTTATCAAAAGATATTATTTTGATTTATAAAAAAATAGGGTTAGCCTAGGTGAGCTAGTGACTCGATTAACACCCATGACCCGACCCTTGGGCTAGGGTTTAAAAATACTGATTGAAATCATAGTTTTAAAACCCAACCCAACGGGTCAATCAGGAACTCAGCTAATCTGAAGCTAGAATTGAGCCGAGTTTATGAAAAAACAAGGGTAGTTTAAAACCCGACTGATCAAACGAGATGACCCGGCAACCCGTTCAGAAATCCAATTACAACTCGTTGACTTTTTTATTTTTTATTAAAACGACATCATTTTAATTTTTTAAAAATAAAGTTAACCTAGATAACCTAATTAAAATCCATCACCCAAAACTTGAGCTTCATCGGCGAATGAATCAAGTTTAAAAACACTAATAGGAACTTATCCATTATTTTTCCAAAACTGTATTCACACGTGCAACTCGATTTATACAAGATATGCTGTGATTAGTGTGGATCAATCTTCTATCGTATCAAGCTAAAGACAAACATAATCTAATTTAGTTTTTCTTAATCGGTGTCCAATTAGAACATGAACAAGGGCAAGTCAAGCCATATCTAAATTGACTAAACGGGTCAAAACCACCAGCAATCCAAATGGGTATAGCATTTACCACTAGATGCCAAATCCAAGAGAGCTCATCGTCAGCACTCGTACGTTTTTGTTATCCAGAGTTAACATTTATAATATCTAGTTTGAATTTGATTTCTCTAAGCTTGGTGGCATGTCTTAAAAAAATATTTTTTTATTCAATATTTTATAGTGTATAGAAGTTTTTTCTTAACTTTTCTTTTTTAACTTGGAATTTATTTTGAATAACATTTAATTGATTTGTATATTGCATTTCACTTTGTATAGGAGATAACGTTGTAGAAACTAATCTTTCTAGCATCTCAAGAGTACATGTGAGGCATGCTTTTTTAACTGGTTTGATAATACGACTTAGGGATAGTTTTGCTGAAATCTACTCCTTCAAAATTGGAGAGCTAGTAAGAATATCACTGGTTGACTTTCTATGATTTAAACTTATAATCTTGATAGTTCATGTTTGGCTAATTGAAATATATTTTCTGCATTTCCTTGTTGATCTTCTATGATCTGCACATGATGATTTCTAAGAGGTAATGATTTTGGAGGACTAAGTAAAGGCAATTTCTAATTATCTAGATAAGTCACTTGATCCTATTGTAGTTAATGGCTTGAGTTTATTTAATATTAGAATATTGATTTTAATGAGTAATGTTTGAATTATAGGCGGTTGTTTTAGGGATTTAGGTGTTATATCTTATATCATAACCTTGTGATAAATTTTATAGATTAATGCAACATTTATAAAGTCATTAAGTATATATTAGTTGAAATTTTTATATTTAGAGTTAAAGTTTTCAAGATATTTAGATCAAATAATAACATTGTGAAATTCAGATAACAATTAAAATAAACAGGGTCATTAGCAAGGTTTGATTGGAAATACACAACTAGTAATGAACTTGAAAATACTGTAAATCTTGCATCCCTTAAACACATATGGATAAATAAATCTAAACCTAAACGATGAAGTGGTTTAACTATTATTTGAACTCATTTATTCAATTTTTTTATATATTTTAAATATTACACATTTTAAAAGTTGTTTTGAAGAAACTTTAATGAGAAAGTTGTTGGGAAAACTAGAAACAACCGTACATCAATTTACCCGGATCAATTCAGCGGAATACAATTCACAATTTACAAGTTCCAATTCTTTCCCACTTTGTGCACTAAAACAGAATCAAACAATGATAAAATATAATGCAAATAATCATAAAATCAACACCAAGATTTTGAACGTGGAAAACCCGATGTGGAAAAAACCATGGGACCGTAGTCCATATAAAAACTTCCACTATCAATAAATAATGGGTTCACAATCATTCTTCCTCAGATTCAACTAAGGGATACAACATATATATCATCAAGAACAACTTATTCTCGGATTACAACAAGATTAAAGGAGAATTATTTGAGAAAAACTCACAATACTGACAACCCTATTTTCTATCAAAACGGTTAGTTTCCACACCATCAATTCTTCAATACAACCGTCCAGAATGAAGATCAACGTGTCTAGAAGTTGCTTTCAAAATCTCAACCTGATCCAACGATGAACGAGCTGGAAATCGAAGGGAAAACGCAGGGTGCTCTGCTGCCTCTTCTTCTCTTATTCTCTCTTAGTTTTCTTCTCCTCCTTTTTATTTTCAATTCTGTCGCTACAGTACCTGAACCATTTAATTTTAAAGAGGGTCAGCTGCCTCTCAAGATCTTTATGAGCTAGAACTAATCTCCAGTTAATATTCATGTTAAATTATTCAAGAACTTAAGCCCCAGTATAGTGCATAAGCCACTTCAAATTCGAAGACAAGCAAAAAAGTGACATGGGATACTGATGAAATCCATGAATCTCAAAGTGCTCGACACGTATATGTAGAAATAATTGAAATCAAGCAACGACCAGTTAGATGGGAGAAGAGAAAACATGGAAGATGACGCAAAGAGAGAATCAAGGGATGGACTGTCGGTTCTGTACACAATCGCAGGGCCCAAAAGATGTGGATTTTTACAAGAAACAACAGTGCCTGTACAAATCATTCCAGCTGGGGCTATGGAGAGACCACGCTAAGTAAAAGCAAAGGGAGAACATGTAGGGGATTAAAATATAAGGGTGATGGGGGATTCAACATCCTGTCCACCGTCCCAAAGATTCGTGTGTGTGTGTGTGTTTGAAGATATTCTGATGCGAAGATAGCTAAATCCCCTGCGCCGCAGTCAATGATCAAAGGTATCGCGCATGCGAATCACGGCAAATGCCAAATAATATTTTTAATTGTGACTAAGGCCAATGTCCGTGTTGAGACTTGGAATTTTGTTTCTAATTCGACCCCCGCCCCTGTATGGTATCGCTAGGGTTAGCTAGGGCATCGCATTGCATGTGCAAATCAAGATTAAAATTAATGGGAATTTTGTCTGACCCAACTGATGTCAAAGCCGTGGAAGAGAAATACACATATTGTTTGTATATGACGATTGAGGATATAATTATTAAAAATTCAAGTAGTTTAATGTTTATGTTGTTTGTATATGGTAAGTGGTGATATCTTGAAAAATTTAAATAGTTTGAGTATAAAATTTATATCTTTCATTAATTAAGCTTTTTAATTTATAATTTAATCGAGTTATATGATATATTTTCATTGATTTAAACAATTTTATATTTGCTCGGGGAATTAACATGAGTTTTGTTTGATATATTAAAAAAATTAAAATATTTTAAAACAAGTATTATAGCTCCAGATTCATTATTATTATTAATTAAAATAGTGTAATAATATCTTTATCTACCCACCCAAAAAACTTAATATATATTTACAATAACATTAAAATCTTTTCGCATGACTCAATTGTCATCATTACTAAATAGAGTAGAGAAAAATATATATTTTTTAATCTTGATTGTACAATGAAAATACAAAAATATCTTTAAAAGCAAAAAAATTAAATATAGTGTCAAGGGGTATTTTAATATTTTCATTATTGTTATTCTAATTCAAACTAGGAGGAAATTTGATATTTGATCAAATATAATAAATAATTAAAATATATAGTGAAATGATGAAAATACACTTAAAATTAAGAAATTTATGAGTTTTTTTTAGTTTTTTTACAATGATTTTTTATCTAATTATCATGTTGGTTTAGGGATAATTTTGTATTTTGCTAAATAAAAAAGATGGGTGCGTATGTAGCTTCTTCAAAAACTTTTGCGTCTTTCAAGTGGCACTTCTTAATGTCTAAAAAAATCTTTTTACTATATTATTTTAAGTGACACCATATCATCTTCCTGTTGGTGGAGCGCATGTCATAATATTAGAGGTTTGATTTGCTATTTGTGGGCCTTTTCTTTTTCATATTTTTTCTCTTATTCCTTGAAAATTATAGGTTAACTTATTTGGTTTTTGGCATTTTAAATTTAGTTTTTATTATTTTATTATTTTATTTTTTGGTATTGATCCTTCTATAGAAATATTATTTGTTTTTTGTTTCATCCTTCAATACTAATTTATCAAATGTTATATTTTCCATTGTACTCTTCATTCTTTGGATTTTCAATGTAATAAATTATAAAATTCAACTCTCAATCAATCTAATATTGAAAAATAAAATTAAAAAAAATACTAACAAAAACAAATTTACATGAGTTAATATGTTAAACTTGTGACTTGGATAATGAGATATGGATAACATTATGAAAAGAAAATAAATAAAGAAACTGAGTCAACTTGGGTTAATTTCTCAAATTTGTTACCAAGGTTATAAAACTGTAATAACCCTATATAAAATAAATTATGAAACTTAATTTTCAATAAACTCATTATTGAAGGTTGAAAGTTAAAAAAATTCTATCTAAAAACAAGAAACATTAATAAAATGACTTGAGTTTATTTGGGTAAACCTATAAAACTCGTGATCTGAGTAATAAGATTAGGATAATCTCATAGAAAATAAATCAAAATAAATCATGAAATCTAATTCATAATCAACTTCTTATTGGAGGATGAAATTGAGAAAATACCAATTAAAAATAGACAAAAAATTATTTATGAGTCATTCACATATCTAATATCAAGATGTACACTTATAATGTAAGATCTTAATCTAGTATTAAAAATACTTGATTTTTCTTTGAAATTTAAAAAGAAAAATTTAAAAATTAAAGAAATTTTCTTATTCTAAAAATATAAAAATATGTTTTTGTTTGTATGCATACGACCAAATGTTAAATGTGTGCGTGTGTGTGTGTGTATAAAAGCATCTTCATCTTGTTTTTTAATACAAAATGGGTTTCATAACTATTTTATGATTATCTATTAGGATTTGACTAAAAATTTAAAACTACCACAAAATTAATTTGTTTAATTAATATTTTAGGTGTGAATTTTATAACGTAATGCATACTTTCAATATTAAAGTAAATGAATTGATAGCAATAAATGTTAGAAATTAGGTGTAGACTTTATTATTTTTTAGGTATAAAATTATATTGTAAAGTATATCTTCATATATTAAAGACACAAAGTAAAAAATTAATACAATGCTAAAATCTAGGCCTTAAAATGATTAGAATGTAACTCAATAAGACACAAGACTTTCTCATAAAAAAAATCTGTCTTTAATCTTAGATAAATCAAAGGATAGAAACATAACCTAAAAAAATAATTTATCGATAATATAGTTTATCTTAGATATGGTACACTAAGAGTTATGCTTCTTTCTCTTGCATAACTAATTTTTTTATCTACACTTTTAAAGACTATTACATTCCTGATAACCAAGGTTTCTAGGTGGTGATTCCTTCAAGATTATAATTTTATGATTAACTTTTAAACCCTATTAATCCAAGAGGAAAACCCGTTATTCGATGTCGTGCTTTCCAAGACACTTACAGTGGGTTATATGGGTTGGGTTGGGCTATGCGAATTTTAAAAATCTTAGCCTGCACTTAACTTGTGATATCCATTTATTAGTTTTTTTTATTTATTTACTATCATTCATAATATCCATATTATGATTTTGACGCTTCAGGTTGAGATGTAAATATTACAAATATTCTAGTTTTTTAGCATCTCTAGTGTTAGGTCGGGTTGGCTAGATTTTTTTTGTTATTTTTTATTTTTATTATTTAATATTAAATTATAATAAAATTTATTTTTGTAATTTTACCTGTTTTGGCAAAATTTTGATGGTCATTGTTATCAAATTTTATTTTAGAATTTTGATTTATTTAATGCGATTGTTTTTTTTATCATATAAAATTATCCTTTTGAACCTAATAGGGTAATCACTTGAGTCACAAATCTTAATTTTTCCTTCATTAAATCAAGTTAAGGGTGCTTGAACACCATTTTCTTTCATTACAGAAAAATAAACCCAGGACGCCATGAAACACGCACCACCATTGTAGCCGGAAGGGGGGGGGGGGGACCGAAGGCCCTTTGCCAC
>NW_011499877.1:225151-239178 GCF_000495115.2 Populus euphratica | reverse complement strand
GAACAAACATAAATCATAGTTTGACATACCAAACCTGTGACATGCTTAAATCAAAACCATCCCACATTATAAGCAAAGAGTGAGAATATAGATGGAGGGAGAGGGGGGGGGGGGGGGGGGGGGGGGGAACGGAAGCTCTTTGCCACACTCAATGCATCACGAGTTATCTTTCACTTGCGTGATAACATATATTATACGAGACAAGCTAGGGAATGTTCTCCGTACTCAATGCACCAAAATAAAATAAAATAAAATAAAACACAAAATCTTCTTATTGTCTTCGAACATCACTTTACAACGCCAGCGGTTCCTTTCCCAAGCTGTTTTTGCATGGCTATGGAGGTAGCTCGAACCGTCGGATCTGGAGCCCGGCATGGCATATTATAACATTTTCGTGGGAAATAATATGGTCCTTGAGATGGGGCTGATCTAATTCTATGTTATGATTACATAACATGTGCCCCCCTGAGACCTTTGGGATCATCGGGAAAAACTCATGGTGGGGGCCATATCTAGCCAAAATGAACCAGATTGACTGCACCCATTACGAGGTCGGATTATTTGACCATCATCATGACAAGGCCCAGATGAGAATCTGTGATGATGATGATGATCAGGAGCATATATGCTTAACTTAAAACCGATTGATTCTGCATGTAAAGGCAACGATCCATGGTGTTCAAATTTGAACTGGTTAATATCTGATATGGAGGGATACATAGACAGACCATGGTGTGTGGAGTGGACCACCTCCTTCAATGGTCCTGATCAATGATCCGATCGCATCAATCCCTGGCTTTGTTCTCTTTTATCTCTAGTATGCTTTGTATGTGCTCTAAAGGTTACACACCCTACAAAAATTAAAGAAAAAAAGAAAAAAAAAGGAAGCATAAATATTTTTCAGTGCTTAAAAATCAACTTTTAAAATGCAGGAAATATTGGATTAAGTGAACTTTCTCAAGCTTTTATTTCAGCTAAAAAGAGTCAAAACTGGTAAAAGCAACAACTTAACAAAGATACACACACACACACAAGGTACGTGCTTGTAGTGTCTTGAAACTCAAAAATATTCTGCACCACTATTTAAATCTCACCTGTTTTTTCTAAAGTTTGAATTTAATTTTTTTCAATACAAATCTCAAGTTTTAACGTCTGTTTTTAAGCACTTACTTGCACCTTAAAACATTCTCCGAAGTGTGTGAAGCATGTAGATACTTAAGTTCTTTCCTTACACGAGCCTATATGTTTAGCATCATGTGTCAAATACTAGTATTGATTGTTCGAGAATATAATTATAAGTGTCTATTAAATAATTTTTTATGTTAAAATATATATTAATATTTTTTTATTTTTTTAAAATTATTTTTAACATCATCATGTTAAATAATTTAAAAACATTAAAAATATATTAATTGAAAAGAAATTTTTTTATTTTTTTAAATAATTATAAAATACAAAAATAAATACATATGGATATTCAATATTATCCCAGACTGGCATGAAAATTAAATTTTTTAAAATTTTTATTCTAATATAGTTTTAAATTTTTTTATTCTATATTATCCAAGACTGGTATGAAAATTAAATTTTTTTAAATTTTTATTCTAATATAGTTTTAAATTATTCTGCAGCATTGAATATTAAGGTTTCGTATGGATGAAGTTAGAGATCTTACATAGAGGACACTTGAATGCACAGGCAAACATCAGGCATTCGCTTTATCACAATCAGGATAAATAAAAGTTTGGGACACAAATCCAAATAGGTCCCGTAGCATAATATTTTTGTAAGCATATAGGTTGACAAGTGTTCAAGATTAGTGCTGCTCTTAGAGCTGCCACGACTCCTTCTCCTTGACGTTCAAAAGAACAAACGACAAAGTTCCGTTCACATTCCTGTAAATTAATTACTAGCCATCATCATTGAAACTCAATCAAATTGTCAAATTTAACCATAAGATCAGAAAAAAGATTTTTATTTCTTAGATCATAGATGCATGTAGTTGTTATTGTGTTTAATATAGATAGAGTAACGCTTTATTTATTTTTATGTTTTAAAAATATTATAAAAAATTTAATTTTTTATATTTTAAATAGTTTTTACATTAAAATAAGTTCATTAAACAAATATTATTTTAATATATCTTCAAATAAAAAAATACTTTAAAAAATAATTACTACAATAATATTAAAATCACCTTAAAGGTATTTAAAATTGCAATAGTGGTTGTTATTTAAAAAATATATTGAAATAATATTTTTTTATTTTTTAAAAATTATTTTTAACATCAGCACATTAAAATGATTTAAAAATATTAATTTAAAATAAAAAAATTAAATTTTTCAAAAATATTTTTAAAATACAAAATCATATATACATTACCTTAATCTGATTTTACATTAAGAAGAGATCAAGCACCCTTGTGTCAAGGAAGTAAGCAGCTAGCAAGCTAGGTTCTTCACATGGGAATTAGTGATTAGTACATTGAAACCTAGCTAGCTAGCTAATCCTGGGGTTTTCCCAGAACAATAGCCATGATGATAAGCTGTTTCCATTTTGAAGAATAATCAAAAGGAACGCGGCCTGATCATTGAACTGATCATTTCTTTTGTACCCTAAAGAAACAAATAATGATTAGCGCTGATTTGGGAATTAATAGGAGTTAGAGATCGTAGCTCTCCTCCTCCTCCTCCTTCCTCCTCTTTTCATCGTTACAAGAAGCAACTGTCAGTGTACCCCATGAAACATAGGCACATGCGCTTTATTGTATTCACCTGACAGTTTGTTCCTTGGGTCCTCTGGATCTAAGCTAGTGTGTTGCTCACGCTATTACATGCCCTGGGAAGGCATGCTATTTCTCTTACCTCAAGTGATCAGTTTTTTGAATTGCCCCCCGGTTTGTCATTTGAATTTGTACTAATTATAAGCTCTATGAACACAAGTATAATTTTTATGGATGAAAAGAACATTACGGAAGTTTGAATCTCCTCTTTGAATATATTCTATGTTTAAATTTGTGTCTGATGTTACAACGCAAGATGTTATTTAAATTTTTTTAAAAAAATTAGTTTTTTCAAGTAAAATATGCTATCAAACAGAAGTTATTGTCCTTTTAAATACTCACTAGTTAAATAATAATAATAATAATAAGGCGACGTGTAATGGGCACCATTATCATGTGAGAGGCTCGAAGCGTGTTCGCTTTCGTGGGAGGACCCCAACCTCCGTTTGGTCATATTGAAATTGCTTCTTACAATGGTAGCGATAAATTGAAGATGCGTGGAAAGCTTGAAAAGATGAAATGCAATATGTTAGGGCATGCATCCGCGATAGAATGCTCAAGGCAATTGGTGTCACTTGGCATTGCCACAGACGATAAAAAGACTGGCCATGTGGGGGCGAATTTGGCGAGGGAAGGGGAGAGGCACGTGAGAGGCGCATGGCAGGGAGAATCGATCCTTTGCTTGTGGAGGGAGGCGAGTGGGTCCACTCATACGGCCCCTCAAGTTAGAGTGCTATTTGGGTATGCGCTTTATCGAAAACCCCAAAATCCCATATATTCTCTCTCTCTCTCTCTGTCTCTCTCAGCTTCTGTCAGGTCACATAATTTGGACCTTTGTTAGTGTGACGGCCAAGCCGCTATCTCTGACGTTACCATCACCCCACTCACAATCCAACGTCTCTCGTTGTCCCATCTTAGCAAAACAAAGATAGTGACATCATAGCCGTGTACTTCGTGAAGGAGAGAGATTTTCGTCGTAGCTGAGTGGGTCCCGCTGTCATCACCTTGGACAGACAATGTAGGGGCCCACTGTTGTTTAAGCCCACCGACTGTTTAGGCCTTAGGGACCGTAGCTGCCTACACTCTTCTCATAAGTCTGCAGCAGTAGCAGCTGCTCTCTCTCTCTCTCTCTCTACAGCACTAGTGAAGTGCCTTTTTCTGGCCTTCTTATTCACTGCCCCCCCACCTCATCCTTTCCATATCCAACCAAACCTGACAATCCAACTCTCTCTCGCCCTCTCTCCATAGCCCTCTCTTTCAGTAGTCTCTAGCTCTTAGTACCAGTAATATTGTATACATCAACGTTAGACTAATGAAATTAATGATCAAGTGTTTCTGAAGAGATCAAGGGTGCTGTCGGTGGCTAATACATACCTAAAACAACTGTGTTTGTGATCTTGCTGATATTTGGTTTTGAGTTTAATGGGTCTTAATTCACTCCCAGTTTGCATGGATTCAAGTGATTGGTTGCAGGTATGCTATGCTCGATGTGTACTCTATATCTAGCTACATATATATTCCCATCACATGATGACATTTTCGTACTTGGGTGAAAATTTAGCTTCGTTAATTAAATTCTCATTGTGTTCCAAATAAGATGAGTAACATGACTGGATAATTTCAACATAGAAAATCCTGTAATTTTTGTGGTTTAATGCCTTGTATGATTCGAATTAGTGAAAATGGCAATGCATATAATGTAAATTATACTATATCATAAATAGTTATGGAATTCAACTCTTCTTTCGTGTAAAATACTACTACAGTACTTGAAAGAACATTTCCAAAGCTCAACATTGTAGAGAGCTATATTAGAATTATCAACGCTGAAAAAGATATGTTATTCCAGGCTCCAATTCGATCATCATCTGTTTTTACTAGATTTATTAGTGCATGTTTTGAGAACTTCTTGGCTTTAGAGTATCTTTTACATTTTAGCATTCTTGACATTCTACTTGATATGCTCTTTATTTTTATTTTTATGATTCAGCTTGATATGTTCTAAAACGACAAAAGAATGTCTGGTCCTAATGCCACATTATTGATATCCTGAACCTTTAGAGGACAAATAATCCTTTGCATTATTGCAAATGACATGATTTTGACACATTCCCCGTTAAATTTCTTGCTTTCCGTGTTTCAGGGCACGATTAACGAGGAGTCTGGAATGGATTCTTCTTCACCGTCTGGGGATATGCTCACTTGTTCAAGGCCCTTGATAGAGAGAAGGCTTAGGCCCCCACATGACCAAGCTCTCAAATGCCCTAGGTGTGACTCAACACACACCAAATTTTGTTACTACAACAACTACAGCCTCTCCCAGCCAAGGTACTTTTGCAAGACTTGCAGGAGGTACTGGACCAAAGGAGGCACCCTGAGGAACATCCCTGTGGGTGGTGGATGTAGAAAGAACAAGAAAGTGTCTAAGAAATCAAACGATCAATCAGTTAACCAAATTAACCCTGGATCATCTTCCTCCCATAATCCTACTGATCTTCACCTTTCGTTTCCTGAGGTGCAACTCTCACACCTTCATAACATACTTGGCTCTCAAGAAACACTTGCAAGCCCTAACTTCATGGAGAGCAAGTATAATATCGGTATGCTAGAAAACCCTAGGCCTGTAGATTTTATGGATAGTAAGGTAGAAGCTTTAGTGGGGAGCTCTAGGAATTATGATTTCATGGGGAACGGTGACTTGGGTATGGTTAGTGGGCTCGGAGATATGAGCCATCATCACGGGCTGGCACCAAATTACAGTGGTTTTTGCTCTCCATTCGGGATGTCCCTTGATGGAAATAGTGGCTCTTTCATGGAAACTTGCCAGAGGTTAATGCTTCCTTATGACCAGGGAAATGATCATGATCAGAATCCAATTGATGTGAAACCAAACACCAAGCTCTTGTCTCTTGACTGGCAGGACCAGGGTTGCTCTGATGTTGGGAAGGACACATTTGGATACCTAAACAATCTGGGATCATGGGCAGGCATGATGAATGGTTATGGATCATCCACGACCAATACTTTAGTGTAATCTAATCTAAAGATCCTATATTTTGATCACTGGTGGAGGGGCCATCTGCGTAATTCTAGATCATCCGGTAACCTCTAAGCAATTGCCTTTGATGGAAAAAGGGTTTTTTTGTGTTTTATTCTATGAAGGCGCGGTCTCCAAATCTCTTTGACTTGACGAGCGACAAGAGTGTGAATCTGAACAACGAGAGTCCAAAAAATGACTGCTTAGTATCTTAATATTAATTTGTTTTCATGTTCTTATCTTGTTTCTATCTTTTCTTAATCTGGCGTATTCAGATTCAAAACATGTAGGATTTTGATTTGTTGTTTAATCGAGGAAGATATAGCAGTGCTTTTTTTTTTTTAGCTTAAAAAGAAGTTATGTCAAGTACTCTTAACTCTTACTTTTATGATTTCTCTGCTGCTATCTATCTGCCTGGTGACTGATCAAGTTCTTATTGAGATGCGGGTTCTTAACTGCCTTCGTTGCTGGGGCAGCTCCAGACATGGAAGTGGAAATTGGAGATTTCAATGAAGAGCATAAACTCTTCTCTTCTCGAGTTACGTGGCCCCGGTGCTTCGAGGGCTATTTCGTGACCGTATCATATAAGATATTTCTAGGTCTTCACCTTCTGTTTCTTGTCATTTATTTCCTGACCAGTCATCGTATCCCAAGACCACCTTAGAGCGAACCAGTTTACCTTTTGGTGGTTTCTAGGCGACGCATCTGATTTAAAACATGTGTGTTTTTTATTTGTTGATGAGAGGTGTCTTTTAGTTATTTTATTTATCAATCTAGGTTAAGTTTTTATACGGTTATTTTTTAATTTTTTTTAACACGATCCAACAAGAAAATGAGTTTCAAAAGTTCCTTTTTCTAAATTGACCTAACTATTTCTTCTCACTTAAATTCAGCTCTTGGGTCTAATAGAACGCAAGGGTTGTTTTATGAGAAAATGAAAGGATTCACGAGGAGTTTTTGGTCGCAATCTAACTTATGAAATTATCAAGAGTATTCATAAAACATGTGTTATACTCAAGATACCTTTTAGTTATATCACAAGAATTATTTTTAATAATTAAGATTTTAAAAAATCTGAATTTTTTTAACAAATATTCAATAGAACTATCATTCTAAAATACATAGAATTCTAAATTGTTAGAAATGAAATTCAAAAAATAAAGAAGCCATACACGAACATAAAATTCATTATCACCTACAAATCTCATTATTGGGGATTTTAAGTCCATTAATAATTCAGACCATGAAGTTGCTTATCAATGGAAACCCCAATAGAATAAGAGTGACAAAAAAAATTGCTATCCATTTTTCTCTCACCCAATCAATTGGTAAATATAATTGACGAATCACCAACTATATAACCATCAATAATGTATCGTTTATAATAAATTAATACATCCCTGGAATATAAATTTTTGCCCTTGAATTCGTTAGTTTATTACAAAAAATTCATAACTCTATTTAATTCTTTGAGAAAAATAGGCCTACATTGCCAATGAAATTACCAAAAACATTTTTATGTCCATTAGTATTTTATAATTTTTTTTAATATATGCTTATTTGGATTAAATAATTTTACATAAAACAATATTAAATAACTAAATTAAAATGAATAACACATTTTATATTATTAATTTAATTTTAAAATAAATTACAAATGTTTTTTATACATTAGAAAAAAATTAAAGGATAACAAGTTAATAAGTATGTCATCATTTACTCTTATTGCTTCATACTTTCTCTTCATATTACATCTTAGCAGCAATTTTTTTTTAAACCAACTATGTAATTAATTACTAATAATTAAATAATAATGATGAATGCCTCGAGTTGAATTAATTATAGAATGTACATAGTCGATACACTATAATCTGCCTTTATATCTCATGTCATAATCATAGGTATATTATAAATCCTATTCCTATAAGGTATATTACTTGCTTTATACTTCAATCATAACTTTGGATAATATTTCAAATGGGTTGAAATGTATAAAATTCTTTTATATCTTAAAGTTATTTGACGTGACTCTTTTTTTAGTATAAATATGTGTGTCATACCATAAATCATAATAACTGATTCAAAAATTAATTTAAAAAATACATTAAAAACATATTAGTATTCTACAAAAAATATATACCTCACGATTTAAAATTTATTTAATTGTATTGTAGTTTTCTCTTGTTACCCGCCTGACTATTATAGAGTTTGTAACATCCCACCAATATTTTTTCTTATAGTCATTTTTATAAAATAATTAATTTTAAAATTTTAAAATGGATTTATTGCAAGAAAAAAATAATATAAAACTTCAAAATGTAAATTATATTCTTTATGGAAATGGTAAACCAATTCATGGATTTTGTAATGTAAGTATTCAATTAGTTTATACTTGGTGTTGAATTGAAACCAAGACAAAAAAAGTTTTTCTATCAAAGAGGCTCAACTACTTGTGCTAATAACATTGGAATTAATTGAAAAAAAAAACTAAAAATATTGATTATTTATCTAATAATTTTAAATTTTTATCACCAAGTCTCAATATTAGGCATCCATTTAGGATAATTTCTAAACTGACTTCATTGAAACAAAAGCACTTTCATCAATTCTATTATTATCAATGCTATCATGCCGGAAACTTCTATGTTTGTGAATAAAAAAATCAATTTATTAATGAAAAATTATATAAACATTTAATCAATTTGTTAATGTTATCTTTTATAAGAAAAATTATTAAGAGATTTTGAAATATAAAAATATTTAATTAAAAAATTAAAAATAAGAATGAAATAACCTCATAAAAATAAATTGAAATAAATTATGAAACTCAATCCCTAATAAATATAATATTGAATGATGAATTTGAAGTTGAAATTAAATAAAAAATAAAAAATCATTTTCCCAATTAAATGAATTTATTTTTTATTTTACTTTATGTTAATAATAATAATAATAATTATTATTATTCTTTTACTTTATCTTAATAATAATAATAATAATAATAATAATAATAATTATTATTATTATTATTATTATTAGAGGACGGTGTAAAAAAAATTGTGAATGACTAGAAAACCCAAACTCTGCTAAATTTAAAGGCCGGGCCATTCACCCTCTAAAGGCCTTGTTGTTAAGACAAAACCCGGCCTAACTCTAATCAGGGTTTTTGTGGGTCTCCTTTTATTTCATTTACACCTCTCCTAGTTTTATGCAAAACACCACCCTTTTTGTCATTCGCTTGTCAATATTTTGGGCTCCAGCTTTCCCTCTCTCCCTCCCTCCCTGCAGTTGTTGCAAAGCTATATCGATTTGTAACTGTAAGTTTCCATTCTCTGTATTTGCACATTGAGTTTGTTCTCTTTGGATCACACTTGCAATACGTTGCTTGTTATTTCTGTAATTCCTCCGTTGTTTTTGTTACACACACCAACTGTTTCTTTAAATGCCCCTTATAAATTCTCTTTCTTATTTTGTTTATCCTGCTGAATTTGATTGAAAATTTTGAGACCCATCTCAGATTTGTGATATTTAAGCTTTTCCTTGAAATACTAAGGTACCTTATCTACTAGGTTTGACCATGAACTTTTACTTTTGTATATATATCAATCTAAAGCATTCAAAGATTTTCAATTTGTATCAAGATTTTAGAAGAATGTAAGTTGTAGAGTTGGGAAGCTGGTAAACTTTTCGGATCTTTGTAAAGGCTATGTGGAGAGGCTACTGAAAAGAAGATCCCTTTGCGAATAAGTACTTTTGCTATATAATGACTTGACGAAGAATCAGTTATTTTAGTGAAACATAATGATCACTAATCTTTTATTTTGAATTTTGATTATGTGAGATATAACAATTTGTTTGTGATATTGAGTGGCCATTACATCATTTCTCAGCAACGTTTTCGGCTGCCCTTATGCTATACTCACTTTTTTCCCTCTCAGGCAACAGGCTTGGCACCCAACTCTCTGTAGTTCTTCCCTTGGGAAAAAAAGACGAAGTCTTTTAGTTGCATTCCATGCTGCAAGTATTTGATTGAGACTTGGCCTTCTTTGCCCATGATTTGTTGTTCCCACTAATTCACAAAAAAACATGAAGTTTATTGCGCTTGCCAGATCAGTTTGTGCACATCATCCTGCTCTCCGTGAAATAACTGGACCTTTGCAGGTTCGTTATTTCCAGCATGATTTTGTTCCCAGGGATCCCAAGACCAAGCCTAAAAAGTACAAGTATCCACTGTACTATGATCCATATGGACCTAGACCTCCACCCTCAGAAAAGATCATTGAAATTGCTGAGCGCATTGCTGCCTTACCCCCTGAAGAGCGATCCCAAATTGGTTCTGCTCTTGGGTACAAACTAAAGCATCCAAAACTGCAGCCAATTTCAACAGAAGGCATGGACCTGGGTTCCCAGAGAGGAGAGGCTGCTGCCGGTGCTGCAAAGGTTGAAGAAAAGAAGGAGAAAACAGCCTTTGATGTGAAGTTGGAGAAGTTCGACGCAGCAGCAAAAATTAAGGTGATTAAAGAAGTCAGAGCTTTTACTAATTTGGGATTGAAGGAGGCCAAAGACCTGGTTGAGAAGGTTCCCTGTGTGCTTAAACAAGGGGTCACTAAAGATGAAGCAAATGGCATAATAGAGAAGATAAAAGCTGCTGGAGGAGTTGCAGTTATGGAGTGATAGCTTAAGGTTTCTTGTAGTTTTGTTTCTTGAATCTCTTTGAAAGAGGCTGGTTTACTGCGTGGAAGCAGGAGCAGAATACCAACTCACCACATAACAGAATGGTATTTGATTTTGTGGATGGATCGCAATCGTTATCATAGACATGCATGAATAATTAGTCTCAACTCGGTTTCTGCATTGCATCATTTGATTCCTTTTTTCTCTTGGAATGGGCTCAATTATTTGATTAATATGAATTTAAGATGACTTACTAGCCATAAAGAGGATGGCCAGCAAAAAAACTAAAAGGCTAAAGTCGCACATTTATCATATGGAAGCAAATACCAAGCCAGCTGCGAACACGGAATAGCAGAAATTAATCTGCATGCTAACGGCAGGATTCATCAGGGGCATGGCTATTGCTGGCATAATGTTGCAGCTGAATTATAACTGCTTGGACCATGTTATAGCCAAGCACAACCAAGGATAAATTCCACTAGAAAACGAGAATTGATAGCATATCGTCAATGCAGACAGCAGCCTTCAACACTCGGAGGATCCAAAAAGCCAACAAACGTCTTAAGAACTTCAGAGCAGGCACCGGGTGAATCACAAGCACAAAGCACCTCGAAGATAACGACCATGGAATCAAGAATAAAAACGCACCATGATTAGATTCCACAGAGCAGAGCACAGACAAAAATAAACCACCAGAAAAGCAAGGCCAACATAAGGAAACACCTTCCACGCCACCAAGAAAAGAAAAACCTCTGGACCACACCAATGCTCTCTACAATAGGAAACGCCTTCCACCGCACCAGAACTGCTTCACTATACAACAAAAGACCTCAACAATAAACACAAAAGCACAACACACAAACAATTGAAAAGATCCAAACAATCACTCACTTCCCCCAAGTTTTCAAATCTTCATCCTCGACAAGTCTCACAAGGATGCCACTCTCCTCGCACCAATCTTTATCAATCTCACTACAAATCCTTTTATTTGAAGTTTATTTGAGCTACAATCCTAGAATCACCCAAATAATTCGACGTCCATATCTTCATAACGTGCATTTCATTCGGCATAGATTCAACTTAATAACTAGTAGCATTCGTGATAATCGAATCATTGAAGTTCCATTGCTCCTCTGAATTACATCTTACAAATGCATTTGGATTTTTAGCTGTTGCATATAGCCCCAGTCCATATTTTTTAATTTAATTTTTTATATATTTTGAATTGTTTTAATAAGCTCATCTCAAAAATAATTTTAAAAAAATAAAAAATATATAATTTTAATATATTTCAACATGAAAAATACTTCAAAAAACAATTATAATAATACTCCTAAACAGACTCTAATTAAAAAGCAACTCCTAACATGGAAAGATGTGTGTAGACGTTGCTTCATAATAGAACCTGAATTGTTTTGCTAAAATGTGGTATTGTTATACTTTCTATACATATGAGGAACTGAAATATCATAATACTTTAATATTTCTTAACAAAATTTTAAGATGTTTTTAAAATAATTATTTTTATTTATGAGAGAGATTATTAAAAATTTATTAAAACATAGTTAATATGCATATTTGATACTAAATTAAAATTGATGTCTATTCACCTTTTGGTTTATAGAAATTTAATCTTCAATTTAATGTTTTAACTTTAAACATTAATATGTTTTAAACAAATTAGAAGTGAATGAGAAGTTAATATTAAAGAATCATTAATTGATATGTTTTAGTAAAGTTTAAAATCTTCTAAAAAAACTCTTAACTCATGTAAGAAAAAAATAAATTTTTTTTAGTGTTTATAAAGTAAAAAATTAAAATGCTAAAATTTAATCTAAAAAACACTCAATTTTTAAGAGAAGAAAGGTCTTGAATAAAGTTAGCTTTGAATTTAAACTCATGTATGCATGCTTCACCCGGCCTAGCCCGACTCGACTCATACTTTGGTTTCGAGACTCATATTTTGGTTTCGAGCTAGGTATGAGTTGGAGTTTATTACAAAATAATATTTTGATAACAAAAAATTATTTTTTTTGCAAAACTAAAGTTTGGACTTGAGCTAGCTTGGTTTTTAAAGAATTATTTTTTCTTAAGTCATTATTTTTCCATTTCAATCCAAAAACGTCAACATTCTTTTCTAGAATTGTTTTTGTCAAGAATTTGGAAAAAAAAAATTTAACTAAAAAGATTTAAATTTATAACCCTTATGTTTAGATTTAATTTTTAATTTATGGTGACTAATCAAATATAGATAATGATTTGAATTAATTTAATTATTATTAGAATTACTTATTCATTTTTTTAGATTTTTATGCACTCTTCATCAGCTCATTTTTTATGTTTTTTTCTCCTTTATACTTTGGTTTTTTCATCTCAAATATAGAGTTTATGTTCCCCTTGTCAAAAAATAAGTGAGCCCTTTTGCTTTAATTCAAATACCTTTATTCAAAAATAATTCTAAAGTAAGGTGTTGTTGGAATTTTAGAAAACATATTGCAAAAATTCTTGCTGCACAAAGTGAAGAGCAATAAAATTTTGAGGATAAAAAGTTTATTATTAACAATGACATATATTTTGTTGTTTTAAAGTCTTTCAACAAGTAAATATTTTTTTTAACAATTTAAACATGAAAATTTAATTACTAATATTAATAATATTAATTGTAAATT
Source organism: Populus euphratica (assembly GCF_000495115.2). Classification (NCBI taxonomy): domain Eukaryota; kingdom Viridiplantae; phylum Streptophyta; class Magnoliopsida; order Malpighiales; family Salicaceae; genus Populus; species Populus euphratica. The sequence continues at coordinate 226,016 of NW_011499877.1, read as the reverse complement.
TGAATATATGTTTGGAATACATACTAGAATTCTATTATTATATTTGTATTGAAAGCATGTTTATTATGAGATTTTATTTTAAACACTTGTAAATTTAAATTCGTATAAAGTCTATATTTTTCTTGAAAGATTTTTATATTTAGCTTGCCCGTGTTTTATTAAACTAAACAATTTCACGTAATTGATTGAACTTTCCAAATACAAAATACTGGAGGAAAGAAACAGGGGTTTTCAGATGCCAGAGTGAATAGGTAATATACCTTAATAATAAAATACAGCATGTAGTTAATAACGGAGCCGCCATTCTTCATGACCATGCAAAGCAAAAAACAGATGAATGCAGTTGTGGTGCTTATGCAAGAAAAGCCGTATCCGCCTGGTTTCATTTTCGAAAGATTCATGAGGCTTTCACAGAACACGCGCAAGGATAAAGCAAATTGGGGATAAGTAAAATGGATAAAAATAGGTCCCCAGGCTTAGCCACTGCTCATGCCCTCTGGCTGCAAGGAACTGCGTCCAGTTTCTCGGTTCTAAACATCAATATTTAGGGAGAGGACAGGCCAAAACAAGCAACATTTGATAACAGAGAGTCCAGAAGAACATAACTAGAGAATTCTATGAAGTTACAGCTCCATCAGGTCTTTTTATTCTTTTTTAAAATTGATTTTTTGGTATTTGAGTTCATTAAGTAAGCTTATTGAGCTTATGCAATAACTCTGGATCCCAAATGCTATTTTAAAAACTGATCCTCTCTACCACTTCAAAGACAGTTATTATTTAAAAGAAAGCGGGGCATTCCGAGAATCGAACTCGGGACCTCTCGCACCCAAAGCGAGAATCATACCACTAGACCAAATGCCCATTT
>NW_011499877.1:181107-224963 GCF_000495115.2 Populus euphratica | reverse complement strand
GATCAACAAAAAAAAAAAAAAAACCGCCAAGTTCTAGCTATGGAATAGATTGTTACCAAACATGGCCCCGAGCTATGCCGAGGGTCCACAATTCTTTCCTCGTAAAAATCAATGTTTAGACGCCGTGATCGCATTTTAATGAAAGAAGAAAAATCAATGATTCGCGTTATAGGCGAATACTGTTTAATAAATTGATTTTATTTTAATTAGATATTTAAAAAATAATTACTAAACAAATAAAAAATAAGAAAATTAAAATTGATGATGAAAACTTGAAGAAACAACCCTTAATATATATATTTGAATGAACCCAAGAAAAAAATATTAACTAGAGAATAAGAACCGAGTCATGATGAAATCAAAAGAAAAAAAAAAATATGAATCACAATTAACGTTTTAAATTTATGACTCGGATTATTAGACCAAAAGCACTATATATATATGAAAAAAACATGAAACACAATCCCTAATAAATCAACCATTAAAAAAAAAATTAGAAAAAAAATCAATAACACAAACTAAAATAATAAAATAATAAGAATAAGAATAAAAATAAAAAATAATTAGAGGGGATCTATAAATTTTCAATCGAAGAGTAAAATTTAAAAGAAAAAAATTTGAGTAAAATGACAAAAAAAAACCAAAAGAATAAGCACCAAATTAAAAAAATAATATACCATTAATTTAGATCAAGGGATAAAATTAAAAACTAGTAAAAAAATACACAAAGAGATTAACAAAAAAAATAAAGATCAAAGTGAAAAAATACTCATTAAAAATTAGGATTAAATAATAAAATTATAAAAAATATCAAAACTCTACAAAAGATCTAAGGATAAAAAATAAAAATAAAAATAACAAACATCAAATTCAAAAATAAAATAAATCGAATAAATTCGTTGAAAATTTAAAGGGAAAGTTGGATAACCTAGAAGGAAAGAGAAAATAAAAAAAATTGTGAACACCATACATCTATTAACAACATGCATCTGCCAATTATAAAGAAGATTTCCAAACAAATTAAACGCCACCTCAAAATCCATAGTTTGGCCATTAAGTGATGACACAAAAAACAGTGACCAACAATCACGCGTTGATATAAGCAATACACACATTAATAATTTTTTAAATTGTTTATTATAATGTAAAAGACAAACTTACATTTTAGCCCACTAAATACTAACAAAACAAAAAAAAAAAAACCCAAGATAGATAAAAAAAAAATCTTGGTCAAAAGCTAAAGTTTCTTTGACTTTAAATGCAAGTAATTAATTTAATTATGCTTGAAAAAATAAAAATCAAAGTCTAAGAGTTTTCACTCCAAAAGGTATTTCTATCGTTTTCTATTTATTAAAAGATGAGAAAAGTCTCTCCTACCCCCACCAGTCAGCCGAGAAAAATCATGAATCTACCATAGCTACAGTAAATCCAATGCTTCCATCCCTTCGCTTTTAGATTATCATGTTATAAACATAACACAGCGGATATGTTGATTACTCTTTAAATATGGTTTACTACTACTTTATTTTTTCTCTCTCGATTTTATCTAAATGCAATAATGCATTAAAAAATCTCCAACATAATTCAAGAATCGTGCTGATATAACTAGAAATCACGACTAAGATGGTTTCTTTATTATCTAAATTGACTAATCAAATAAGTGGATAGAGAATCAGATGAAGAGGCCTATCCCTTCATCTCCCTTCTGTTTATTTCCATTTTTTTACTACCCCATTTCCTACATGATAAAGCTGGACCCGTGACAACCTCTCCATGGGTTAACTTATGAGGAGATTGTCTTTTTTGTTTCTTCAGTTACGGAAGGATAACATCCTGATTAAAAAGAACTTGAGAAGATTTCAACTGGCTGGTTCGTATCTGCACACACAGTCATATATGTTTCCTTTGATCAATTTTTCTGCAAGCCTCTGATTCTTCACCATTGCAAGCTGCAAAATAAGGTACGTACGTACACACATTAGATGGTGTTGAAAGGAATGCTCGAAAGTCAAGATAGAGACGACAAGACTTCAAAAGAAGCCGGATGCTGGCGTCTTGAATGCCATTTTCCCAAAAATCTTGAATTTCAGAAGTAAAACTAGTGAGTGTCAAGAAGGGCATTTTTAAAGCTCAAAGTCTCGTTGGATGAGCCCATATAGCCTCAATAACTACCACAAGGTCAGGCATAAGCACTAGGGAATGGTAAAAGAAAACCACCATTTTATGTCTCCATAGAGTGTTTTATTACCTTCAAAGCTTCACATTTAAACCGAGCATTGAAATTGGTGTGAAGAGCTCTACCCATGCCTTCCAATATAATCTGAAGAGCACAAACTCCAACATGTGATTACAGTTGCACTCATGTGCTCAATTTTATGCTTGAAACGGTTTTTTTATAAAGTGAGGAAAACACGAAGGCAAGGGAAACAGATATGCTTGACATGGGGACTTTTACATGGTTAAGCACTGACAAGGGTTAGATAATAGCAACCAGAGTCATACCAAATCAGCATCCTTTGCAGCGGCAGCAAGCTCAGAGCTGACCTGCCTCAAATCAATGCATGGACTCCCACACCCATTCTCAACAACCATCAAGGGGACCGAGGATGAATTCTCTTTAGAACCATCTGAAGTGTTTATCATTGCATCAACAAGTAGGCCACCTGCTTCAGCAGCTCTGCGAAGAATGTCACAATGCTATGGAATAATAGGAGAGTCAGTTTCCTCACTTTTGTTTAAATGCATAATTTCATGGCATTGTTAAAGTAAATGCTACCAACAGCATTGGGTTCCGCATCTCCAACACTGATAATAGTTCATAAAACCTTCATGCAATGAAGACTATGAGTTACATCTTTTCTCCTTCCTGAATTTACCCCCCAAAATTCTGTAATTAATTTATCTAACCATGGTCATGATTGTGCAGTTCTTCAGTTGAATAAAATAAAGCAGGAGCACTAACATGAATTAGAACATTTCTAATTTTCATGGTGAGTTTTACAAATACATCAATAAAATGCGCATAAAGAGAGTAAACAAATGACTGGACATTTATCAGTTTGATAAAGAAAACAGATATGCAACCGCATATTTCATGCGAACACAAAGTAGGACAAAAACAACCAAAAAAACTAAGACACTCTGACAAACGCATTAAAAAAGAGTGAGATGAGAAGTTTCCAAATCATCAAGAATGTTCACAAACCTTGGCGGCCTCAGCTACAATGTCAGGAAGCTCCATAGCAGTTACATCATTTAGTGCAGGAAGAGAGTTCGCAACCAAAACAACCTGAATATACAAAATGATGGGTAGTGCACAAATCATTTACAAGCCTTTTTTCACTAGCATCATAGAAAAGCAAACTTACCTCAGTTCCACGTTGGAGGAGCTCCCGTGCTAGGGGAAGCATCCCTAAAACAACATCAGCACCTGAGTTGTCCACAAAAAGTAAAGCTCGTTTATGGGGGCGAGGCTTCTTATCTCCAGACCCCAACATTCTTTCTTTGAATACATCGAAGTCATCCACCTGGATAACAATACAAGCAAACAATTTCTTCAACATAAAATGCAAATCATGTATTCCCTGGACAAAATACATATATTTATTTCCATTTACCCGCCAAGGTCTTTGCATTTTATTGCGACTCATTCTATAGATTTCTATGATTGTTCCCTTGTGATAGAGTTCCACACAAGCACGAGATCCCCAGTCAAATATGTTTGCAGCTAGAACACCTTCAATTAATGTAAGCAATCTTGTCTCCTGCAAGATAGAGAGGAATTTAGGTGATCAACACAACAGCCCAAAATTTCTGTCCTTCATAGAGGACATCATTTCACACTGCTAAAACTCTTAATTCCAATTAGGAAAAGAAAAAAAGGGGATGCCTCTGTCATGCTATCAAGCTCTGCCAACAGGTCAGGTAACACAGCAAGTGATGCCTCATTTTCCCTGTTTGCATTAAAAAACCAAGAATTAATAAAGGAACCAGAAGAAAAAAAGTTTGTATGCACACACTATAACCATGATCTACATCCTCTTTATCCTCATACTTATAGCTTTCAAGTAAATTGCATAAAATATATCATTAACAAGTTGGATAATACAGCATGTGATCTGGCAGAGTACATTTGGAAGCAATAGGAATATATATATTTTTTTTCAATTACAGAAAATCACTGTTGAGCTTGTATTACAATAATACAATAGGCACCTTAACATTTCCCACTAAGGCATGATATGCCTCATGTTGTATGGACTCTGAGCAAATTAATGTGTAAAAAATAAACAATGTTGCAAAAGAATTGAGAGAAACTAAGTTCACATATTCTCTCTAGGTGGTTTGAGAAAGAATGTGGTTACCTTTGTTTTATGCTTCTGTAGACGTCAACGAATTGGAATTCTCTCAAGCACTCTTCCCTTAGTTCCAAGAGATTGGCCAATCCTAACTTCCCATATGCTGCAGGCTCCTCCATTAACCTATATAGTGGGTTGGAATTGGTAAACGAAGAAAAATGATCTTCATAGCATAAAAATAATTTCAAGAAAGATATTCAATCTGAACAACAAAACAAAACAATAAAAAAAAATGAAGCTGCAAATTTCTTATTGTGCCCATGATTTGAAACAAGGCAATTTTGCGTCCCATAAGAGTCAAACAAGAGTGTGCTGAAAATTGAGGGCATGGGGTGTTCAATAGTAAATCATCGATATCAACAAAACAGTAGAAAATGCAAGGATGGGACCGGCACTGCAGTCCCATATTAAAAAACATTATATTACAAGTCAACCAACATACTTGAAGTTCCAACTTTAGAACCTAGAAACTATGCAATATATGTATAAAAAATAACATCTAGAAGGTTTACCATGATTCTAATTACCTTGCCAAGTGAGCAGAAAATGCACGAGCAAAAGCATCACCTCTTCTTTTAGCATCATCTGTTCCACCTTCACTAGCCACTGCCTACAATTTTTCATATTAAGCTCTTTATAAAATAATAATGACATTAGGGACAATCAAAATTCTTATTTTTCTAAATAATCAAAAAAAGAAATTAAAGGGCATTGTCTGTCAAGATGGTAACAGTAACCACTTGGATTTGAGGCTTGAAAGCAGTCACTATATGTGAAAATGTTGTGGGATAGGACTACCCCTATAGTTCCACCCCCATGACCTCATGTGGGACCATAATTTGTTACTGACCTTTCAATCAACAAGAAACTAAATTATTTCCTCCTTGACACAAGAGATCTTCAATTTCAAGAACCACGCCATTTACATTAAATGGGGCTACATATTCATAATGTTGTGGTTAATACCAGAGCACAAAAGTTTCATAGGCTGATGCATGTCTGACTCTGCACACACTGGTATATGTGTACACATGCATGGGTGTGTGCATGAGTGAGCAAGTGAGAGAGATTAATGACAAATAGATGTTTACCTTATCAACAAGATCTGACAAATGCTCGGACAGCACAGTGAACCAATACCTACATTGGCATACAAAATCAGCCAAGAAACCTTCCTATAATGCATACGTGAAAGCAGGAGGTAAACTGTACAGTAACTAGTTCTAATTGGGGATTATCAAAATATGTAGCATATTCCCAGAGTTCACTCACTCTAATTCATTGTGATCTGAGAGGTCGATAGTGTTAGGCTCGTACCTGTTGGAATCAAATAAGTTTGCTTCACAAAGTTAGATGGAGGGCTAACTGATGAATCACATGTTCATTGCATAGCAGTAAAAAACGAAATAATTTTTCCTTTTTCTTTTTGCAAATTCAAGCTATACTCTTATTAAAAAAATTGAATTCCTCAAGAATAAAGAATAAACAACCAACTTCTCCATACAATATTTTTGCTCCCCAATGTGTTGGCAACTACATGTTAATGGGGGATAAGTCAATACCACAATGGACCAAGATATTATTCTAGGGCACTAATTTAATAATTGAATCAAACCACTCAGAACAGAGAGAGCATTATGTTAAGAGAGATTATCTAATGAAGTATTTAGCAAAAACAATGTACAATTTTGCATACATTTTTGGGTCTGCCAATTGTGGAAACCCCTCCAGTGTGGGTACAAGATGCAGAACACCAACGTTTAATGCACTGGCATCAGAACGTAGAGTACCACCTTTGGATGAAGGAACTTCAAACCCACCAAGCCCTGTGGTTCCAGGTGGAGCCATTGGTACTGGTGCAGTAATCTCAGTTCCCTTCTGCACAAACTTTTCCATCCATGAAATCTGCATTTGAATCAACAATAAACCATGTATAAGGTCCAATTCAAACAGGTGCATGTGTACATATATATGTTCTTGCAAGAAAAAAGGGTATCTAGTGCTTAAATCAAAAGGCTTGAGCAAACTTCTTCTATCTTCTGAACCATTATCAAAAGTTTTTCTTGCTAGAAGACATTAAAATGATAAACAAGTTTTCCAGTCAGGAAGTTCACACAGACTACACTCACTGATGAGAAGCAGCTAGTTGTCACTCAGATCTAGGAGGAAGAAAGCTCATGAAGCCTTATCCACAACCTCAAATACAGATATCTGTATCTCCATGAATTGTCTATATTAAGATGCTCTATGTACAGGTGTTCTTTGCATCCTAAAAAGCTGAAAATATATATACATACATACATACATACACATATATATATATGTATATAAATTAGCTTTCCAAGAAGGTAATTAGGTGAGACTTTGTTTCTAGTCGCCAATTATTTAATCACATTGCTGAGCTTGATAGGTTATTAAGAAGCATCTAAAGATTCCAACCTTTTACCTCATGGCTATCAAGTTAGTCCACTATGTATCCTTTTTCTTTACTTTTCCTTATCCCTTTTCATTTCACTGCATAAATGCCTATATAGTTGCTTCAAGAATCTATTCCTATTCGATATCTCTTATGTGTCTAGTATAATGGGGAAAAAAGGCTAACCAAGGAATCAACATAATGGAGTTACTTTTGGCAGCTAATATGCTTGCCATCCCTAGATAAACAAAGATTTCACAGATTGTGGGGTTCTCCTGAATTATCAAATGTAATTAAAGTAATATAGGACCAAACTGTCAAAATGTTTATACATAGAGATCGGCTTTCAAGAAATTAGGTCAGGGAGACCAGCTACCATTATGTTTAATGCAAGACTACCCTGCATTTTGAACATACAAAAAATCATGAACCAGCTCAAATATTTCAAGGCAGTTGCCAGTCTAGGTCATATGTTTCAAAACTGAACTGCACTTGCCTTCTCATTCAAATCCCCAAGTGCTGGCCCATGAATCTTTCCTCCAATATATGGTGCACCCATAGGGAACCTTTCAACTAACTGATGGACCATCAAGTCATCAAGACCATGCTTTTCATAGCTCATAAATGCACCTAAAGCTCCCAGAAACCCTTCATGCCGCAAAAACATTGCCTGTGCCTCTCCTTTTGACCTAGACAATGAATATGGAAAAAAAGAAGAAGAAAAAAACGAATAAAGAGAGCCAAATCATGGAAACAAAAAATAGCAAGGAAGCAGTAGCATTCATGCAAACAACATCGCTATCTATTATCAAACTTACTTTGATCAGACTAAAGTTTAAACCTTGGAAAAAAAACTCACCAGAAATGAACAGCAAAGGAAATTGTATCCATTGTATATGCATGACCCCTAATGAAAAACCCTCCAAAGAAGATTCTCTTAAGCCCAAATCGAAGTGCATTCAGGTATGAAATCTGCATACAAGAAAGACAGCCACCGCATTCATGTCAATTAGTCAGTAAGTTACCTAACATAATAATACCAGACAATCAACTCAAAAAATCAGAATTTGCTTACCAACAAACATGACACGATCCGTGATATCTAAAAACATGTCCCTAGAGGTCATGACTAGCAAGGTATTACTAGAAAAGGCATCACACAATCTGTAGTTATTGAATTTCCACTTGAGAATTGAAAAATATTCACTATACATGCAACTAAATTGTCTGATCAAAGTTGTGCATGAAGAGGGCTACTCAAAGGTAAAAGGCTCCAATTTCAGGTTTAAAGACGATAATTATACTAGCAGCAAAAATAATGGTTGAGAGAGAATTCAGACTTTATACAATTATCATATATGCCAAAACTTGTCCGCAACCACATTCTACTATTAAGGGAAAAGGAATACATTTTTTCCCCAAGAGGTTGTAGGTTTTTATTCACCAAATGGAGTCATTTCCTTCACTTGAAACTTCAAAAAAAAAAAAAAAAAAAAAACAAACTTCCTATGTGTCAATTGTCAGGCACTTCAAACCTGTAACTGTTCTCAAAACTTAAAACAGGCTGTAGTACTACTATTAATACAGTTAAGTAAAAAAACAATAATGATATAGAAAGATAAGTTAATTACAAAACTAATGTCAAATGACAAAATAAATAACTATCTAGAGCACACATGGGTTTATCATCATTCCAAGACATTCTTTCTATGGAAAAATTTGCATAACAGAATCGTTTATGCAACTCACCTGCCCAATGTTATATGAAATCATTCGCAAGAGGGACAGGGAAATATCTTCAGGTCTGTAGCCTGTAAGTTCCTTCTTTTCAGAGATGGTCTTGCCAAAACTAGAAGCGATGGTTGATGCTGACAGACCAATCTATAAAGATATGATAAGAGGAAACATGATCACCATAACATATTGAAATTTTTTTTTTGATTATACATGATCACCATAACATATTGAATTTTTTTTTTAAAAAAAAGAACCTGGATCTTGATGACAATTCACAGTGAGTGCCTTGCAGTTTCACAACATCTTACTAACTGCTATACTGAAAGGAATGAACAAACCAAGAGTATACCTTATTATAATCCATACCACCATAAATATCACCAACCAGCATGTCAATTGTTCTATTATCACCCTTTTGACTCAGCTCTAGCAACTCATCAAAACTGCAAAGGAAATCAATAAAATGAGACCTTAACAATATTTATGAATAGTGAAAATATAGGAAGATTAGATATCATAATGACCTCTTGCACTTGGTTAACAGCCTTCCCAAGCCCCAGTAAGTACCACCACCAACATTTGTGCCACTGACTCGTTCAAACTTCCCATCCCCATCAACCTACAAAAATCAAGGGCATGCTTATTCTTTATGAGTTTTTCCCATACTTAAAGTGAAAATAACAAACTGAGAAAAAGACTAATTTACCTTGATCATACTAACACCAGATCCAATGTTAACAAGAAGATAAGGGAACAGATCATTCTGATCAATCTGCACAAACTCTTTCTGGCCCTCCATGTGTGTGAAAGCTTCATGGCGAATAGCCTACTCAAAAGTTGGTTCAAAGAGCTATGGGGTTAACATATATTTGAAAATAGCAAGTCTTAATAAATTGTGGATCCAACAAAAGCATGTCAAAAATGCTTACAAAGCTAGCATGTGAAAAAAATACTGTGATAGATGATGAAGTTGGCCAACAAACCAATAGCAGTTCCATCATTCCAATTGTAACAAGAACGGAAGTTTCATCATATTCAAATGAAGATAGGAACAATCTACTAAGCTATAATAGTTAAGAGCAAGACTTAAACTCAATGCTGATGGCATTTTTCCAATAAGAATACTCTCTTCTTCTCACCATAAAAGAAAAGGCAAAACAGAAGTTCAAATATTTCAAAAACCAGCAAGTTTAAAAAGATGCACAAACACAAACTACTTATCAGAAATCATCCTTTTTCAAAAAACATGAGCAAATTAAAGTAATAAACAAGAATTAGAAAAAATGTGGTAATAGGAATTCAAAATCCCACCTTAAGCAAAAAGTTGGCTCCTGCCACAAGACAATCCATCTCATCTTCTTTGTCAAGACTAACCCCAAGCCTTTCCTTGAAGAGGTCTGCAAACTTGTATGCCCCGCCGCCAGTGGCCTTCTCAGAAAATCAACAGGAATATCTGTTAGAGCCAAACAAGTATGAATAGACGTTGACTAGTATAAATTAGATGATTTGAGTCTTTATTATAAAGTTTTCTCCTTCATATTGTATACTGATGACCGGCTGTAATATTAAAATCATGAATTAAGAAGCAAGGAAATCATAATTTGCACATGATTAAAGAATAGCTAGAGAGGGTGGGTCTAACACCTGGTTTTTCTACCTCGCTTCAAATTTGAGGCTTGAAAAGGTACTCACAAATTCTTAGAACTGTGGTATAAGAATGTGGGTTTAATACAAAGTCTAATTGCATAACCAGAGGAGCAAGTAGCATTGTCGTGTTTAGCAGTAACAAATTCTCCAACATATTTTGATTTCAATGCAAGGAAATTGCTAAAACTAGGTCAAACCATATCTTAACGAAAAGATGAAAAACTTCTGAAATTCCTTTCCCACTAACATCTTCTTTACAGATTACACGTGTTACCTTCTAATTTCAATAAAGGTGGTATTTGAACCACAAGTGATGCAAAAGTACCCCCTGCAGAATTTAATGAGAAAAAACAAAGTTCACCTTAATTACAGCATTGCCATTGGGTGAGGTCTCGGAATGCCAACTATGTGAATCCATGCCTAATTGCAAGAAAATCACCGAGGTTATCAAGAAAAAATAGGGAACAAAAGGAAAAGAAATGGGTAATGAAAATGAAGTTGTTAACTTGGAAGCAGTCGAACAAATAAGTGAAACATCAAAGCAAATGGTCTGCTTCCAATGAAAAAAGATATTAGTTGAAGAAAGATCATCAAGTCAGAGAAAGCATACCACCACAATGAAGCTGCTTGGAAGAAATAAAATCTAAGCATTCATTGATCTTGCTTGTCTCAAACTTGACAAAATGAAGTCTTCCTCCAAGAATGGGGTAGCTTCTCCTATTACCATTGGAAATTCCTAATCTCTCCTTCACTGTCTTCTTCCTCTTATCATTAGTTGGCCGGTCTTGGTGTCTTGAAAAATACACCAACTTGATTAGAGAACCTGCAGATAAACACCATTAACTAATGTTTCATGCATACCACAGGTGATCCATCAACATTCAGCTCAACATCAAAATGAAATTTTAGAACACTTAATGAAGAATTTACCTACTGAAGGAAAGCAGAACAAGGTAAAAGCAGTTGTGAGTTTTTTTAGTTTATGATGAAAATCAATCAATCATAATAAAATGGAAAAGCAGCAAGGAAGCAGCTTGAAAGAATGTACAACAAAAAACTAACACAAGAGACTAAATTACATCCAAGCAAGAAGTTCATCTTGTCTACTTAGGCTCTGTGTAGCAACAGAATCAGCCACTGCATTCTCCTCTATATTTACCCGGCTAAAGCTTATAGAAGTTTACTACTAAGGATAGAAAGCATTGTGTAGTCTCCACAGCCAGCCCTCTGCTTTTCCCCTCACCCGTTGAGTTGCATTCGTGGAAGGATTCGAAAACTTAGTGCATCTTATTTGCAAGAGAGAGATAATCTCCATAGCCCTTGTGATTGCCAGCATTTCAACATCACTGAACTACTTAATGCCAACGGGCATAGAAAAAAAAATGCAAAGGAAACTCCCCTCGTGATCTCTGAGGACACCTCCAATGCCTGAGATTGCTGGCTTCCCAAAAGCAGAACCATCGAAATTCCATCTGCAAGTGCCCAAGCTCGTTTCTTCCTTTGTTCCAACCCTCTTTCTTTTCCAATAAAGAAAAAGGCATTTAACAAGAAAGTCCGAGTAAGAAAAAATGAACTAAGAACTAAGGCATACAACAATGGATCAATTCATTCAACAAGATCCATTTGGATCAGACCAGGATGAATGGGATGGGTCTGACCTCTCGCTCGGATGTCACGACTCCAGCCGTCGACAAATGTCCCATGCCACGTTTTGTGAACTGCTATTCCCGAGAATAAATTGTGATATAGCACTGAATAAGCCACTGCTCTATTCCCGACTCGAAATCTATAAAGGACTTTAAGGGAGAGAAAATAGAGCCCTACACCATACATCCTGCTGCCTCCAGACAACTGCATTTTTTCAAATCATTGTAGGCCATGTACTAATAGGATTTGACCGCTTCTAAACATTTAATTAAGTCATTTCCCGTGCAAACAAAGGTCTCATCAATGGATTTCACCCAATAAGCAATCCTATGAAATGTTAAGCATAGGATATTTTCCCAGATTGGATTGACATTGTTGAACACCAAGTTATTTCTAGCTAGCCATATAAACCATAAAACTGCATAAATTGCCCTGTACCACACTTTCCTTTGCAGATGACCATGAGCAAACAAATCCGACTGCTGAAAAAAGTCATCCACGCTGCTAGGAATTGACCGAGAGTAACTGCACCAATTCATAACTTGAGACCACACCAGCCATACATCTCTGCTGCAAAAGAAGATGATAAGCTGCTTCACATGTAGAATTGCAAGCAGACACATGCTAGCAGCTTGGCCTACAATTCTAATTTGCCGCAAAAAATCATTTGTCTGCACTTTCCCCATGGCAGCAAGCCAAACAAAGTCTTCTACTTTTGGTGGTAAAATAGATTTCCAGACAAGGGATTGTATTGGAGAATTCTCTCCAAACTTTTGGTGGTAAAATAGATTTCCAGACAAAGGATTGTATTGGAGAATTCTCTCCAAGAGTTGCACGGTCTATCAAGGAGCTGCAAGATCTAACAGTGTAATCACCTTTGACATCATGAATCCAAATACATTTATCTCTTAGATTATAACATAAATGAACAGCAGATGTGTCAAGTAACAAATTACCCTCCAGTTGTTTCTCCCAAACCCAAAGAGCCCTCCTCCATTTAAACTTCCATTCCAAGAGAGAACCCTTTTACTCACCCAACTCAGCTATCTTACAGTCTGTCCTCAGCTAAACTGTATAAATCAAGATATGACGCATTCAGATGAAGTGATCCAACCCAAATAACATGCCAGAAGCTGATATTGACATCGTTACTAACACAGAACCAAAGACCACTCTTCAAAGCAGCTGAACTCTGATCAGAACCTGAATAAGTTGAAAATATATCTTTCCTATAAACTGACAATGACCCAGTGAAGAAAGACTAACCATGTCAGTTTTAAGCAGTTGTGAGTTAAAAGATAGAATAGCTGAAACTATTACTCTAAATATACATTGAAAAAGATATGAACTGAATTAATAAATATTCTGGAATCTCTCACAACATGGCAGAATGCTGGACATTACTTACAGATTTCACATAAATGTAAATAACATTCAAAACAAATTCTTTAGATGAAATCACAGAAAAAGAGAAAGAAAGTCCCCTTAAGTTTAATGAACATAATATACTAAAAGGCAATACAATGTATACCAAGTTGAATTTTAGAAATTTCATTTCAAATTCCTGCAAACAAACCATCAAAATGTAGGTGTGGAAGCAATTTCTTCCTCAGTGCAGTTGATGAAATGAATAAAGGTAAGTGTTCGAGAAAACACTAAAAGGAATAACAGGGGGAAAAAGGAAGAAAATAAATAAGAAAAACACGCATGCAAGTGGGAACATGAAGCAAACCAACATACAGATTTTTATTTCTGCCCCGTTCTCCCAAAGAGCCAAACACAGAAAACCAAATCACACTTAACGAATGAGACACTAATTCAGAACAACTAAAGCAAAAACGCAACTCCCATGCAAGAATACAAATAAAAAACCATAATCAAGTCACCAAAACGAGGGGAAAAAAACACAGAGAGAAGTGCACAAGTGAATAATGAATAGCTTCTACCTCCAATATCAAGAGCCAAATGTGAAATATCATCAGATTGATTAGGCAACAGAATTGTAGGATCTCTCTCCTCAAAAGTCCCTTCAATTGCAGCCTTGCTAAGGTCAAGCTGTGGTCTGGAACCTGACCTGTGAATAGAATTACTAGTGGGAGGAACCATGTCTCTCTCACCTCGACCACAGCTCCCCTCCTCTCTCACCTTGTCAATAACAGACCTGTTGTTCATCAAAGACTCCCGTTTTATTACTGCACCGCCAGTTTCAAGAACTGGGTGGTCCCCTCTCAACTTGTCAATCTCAAGCTCCTCCTTTATTGTGATACCGTCAATTCCAAGAATTGAGTCCTCTTTTAAACCGGCCATTAATCCAACAGAAAAAAATACAAAAGAAATTTATCACCTGCTCCTTAACCTACACATATCCAATAATTGTTTTGGTCACTTGTCCCATACAAAAAAAAGAGAGGTTATTATATAGAAAATCTGGATCAAAATGGACTAAAATATGGATAATTGCAATGCCCATGTGATTGAAAAGTCTTTAGAGCCAATCAATAAATGGAGCAATTCACTTTATGAACCTAAGAGTTAAAAGAAAAGAGTCAGAGTGATTCGGCCCGCATTGAATTGAATAAACAAGAACCTAAGCTAAGCTAAGATATTGTTGGTGAGAATTTAATGCATCTTGATCCGCTAGTCCAACCAAGAAAGAAACGGCTCAACAACTGAAGTTTAACCACCAAAAGAAAAATGCAAGTCAAAAGAAACTCAAGAATTCAAAGCAAACCCAGATAGTTTTTTTTTTTTCCATAAAAAAAGGCCATCTTTTCACAATGCAGACCTTAAAGTTTGTGTGACTCGATTGTATGGATTCCAAGTACGAGGATTTGGGGGGCACGACAGAAAGGATCGTCAGACAGTTGCAGAGTTTATAGTTTCTTTCGGTTTTGTTTCAGATAAGCTAGGATACAGATGCACTGTGTGTGCGCGATGGATATGACGCCCCCCACAAGATTCAATAATTTTTAAAAATCTTATTTATTTATTTATTAAAATGGCATCTTATACCAGTATTATTTATATTTAATTTAAATAAAAAATAAAGTACATGAAAATATCCATAAACAATATATAAATTAGTACTAACTTAATAACATTATAATATATCTGTAATATTAACGTGTAAATTCACACCATCCTTAATTAAGGAAAATAAAACCAATATTAAAAAAAATTAATAAATTATTAAAACCTAAAAAATAGGTCTTTTTCTTCCATTATTTCCTTATTTATTAACCACATAAAATCCTAAATAACAGAACATAAGCTTTTTAAATCACTCCTACGTGGTACAAATGTTTTATATATTACATTATTAGTAATAAAAACTCTAAAAATGCTTTAATTTTTTTTTAAAAAAAATCAAGAATGTTAAAGTTGAAAATAATAAAACTACATCAAAGTTCATCAAATTAGTAAATTGAATTCTTATTTTTTTAATATGGTATTTTTTTTATTGTTATCTTATGTTACTTTTTACTCCTTTATACAACATAATTCACAAAATTTAAACTTCTTTTTTTACAAATATTTTATAATTAAGAAAAATATTTATTAAAACAAAGGTTAATAAAAATTTTACTCATGCAATATTATTAAGTTTCATTCACATCATAAATAATTAAAAATAACTCTTTAAAATAAAGGTCAATAAAAAGATTCATTATAATTGTCATAATTTCTTTTTTGATCTCATTTCCAAAAAATTCAAAAAAATGCAAAAACTTCTAAAAATATACTTTCAATGCATTTTCATTTCATAATTTTTTATTATTTTTATCTTGTAGATAGATGACTTTAAAAAATGAAGTCAAAATACAAAAATAAATTAAAAAAGATGATGGGTGAAACGCAAAGTAAGAAAAAAAAAATTGGATTATTAGTTCTTCAAATAACTAAGGGGGTGCAAAAAAGGAGAAAACCCCTCGCCATCATAAAAAAATTAAGAGGGAGTGAAAAAAAATGTGTCAGAGAAAAAGAGAACATTATTCATCTTTTTCCTTCTTACCTCTTTTTTAAGGAAACAATCCTAGTTACCATTGGTGAAGAGAAAATGTGTGCTTAATAATAATAATAATAATATATTCATTAACTTCTTCATCACCTCTTCTACAAAAGAAAAACTCCTCAACCCCTTTATCTTTTCTCCCCTCTCTTTTTAAAATTAAACCTTTATATTTCTATACTAGTACCACTATAACATCGACAATATAATACCAACAAAAACACCAAAACAGTTGTGTTGCTAGCCAACAAACAACCTCTCTCCACCAAAATTTCTCTTATTAATTCCTCCCTCCCCCGAACTCTATTTATGATAAGACCACCACCATTTTTTTCATCTATCAGCTTCTTACAAAACCCCTCAATCAATAAAAGTCAACAACCCCTAGATCATTATATATCGAGGAGAGAGAAAGAACTATTTATTTATATGATCCATTTAAACCAATGATCTTTATATGAATATATTTAAGAGAAAAATAAAATAAAACTTCATTAACTCTGATCTCTATCCACAGGAGACAATGACCAATATTGTTAGCAGTAATCAACAAGCATAAATGATGTCGGACGAATCTATATTGTTAGCAGTAATCAACAAGCATAAAATGACATATTCTATTGGCCAACCCCCAATTCAATTAACATGTGATTGTCATGTATCATCATTATTGACATTGTTTCATCCATCATAACCCAAATTCATCCTCCTTAGATGGTTTATTTGAATTGGTATTTGCATTTAAATGATGTCGGACGAATCTTTCAAATTTGCATATTGCTTTCTTGTTCATGTTTTCATCCATTGTCATCCTTAGCATCATAATACCGTCATCTTTTTCTTCTTCATGTATGATTATTTATGTATTTAATATCATGAACATATGTTAGTATTGTCCCTCGGTTCAAATAACATAGAAACAATATCCCTTTTCATGCATGCTTGTTATTTCTCTATATTTATACTCGATCTTATATTTTGATTATAATACCCATCACATGAAAGGTTTGGTCGATAAAGAATCCCTTTGTTACTAAAGGCAAACATGTCAAATCTTTTTTAAAATTTTTAATTTTTAAAATTAAAACTCCTTTTTGGAAAATAAAAATGCATAAGTTTTCAATCGGATATATCCATCAATTATTCTTGATGTAAATGAAACCTTAAAAGTTGTTACTTCTAGGCATTGATTAGGGTAACAAGGTTTTCCATTCATATATAATGACTTCTAGGCATTGATTAGGGTAACAAGGTGTTCCATTCATATATAATATAATTTTTTTTCTTTCAAATAATAATAATAATAAATGTTTTGGTCCTAAAAGATTATTCACCAACAATTCTTGTTCATAAACGAGTTTTTTTAGACTAGTATGCGTAAACATAATTAGGGCCATTATTATAAGAACATGAAACAATAAATATTATTGCTAAGTCAACAACATGCTTCAAGGTAAATGAACCCTTAAAGGTTGTTATCTTGAAAGTGTAGGCATTTTGGTCCAATAAAGGACATTTGTTTTGGTATCTCTAGATCTTACCTCCAAGTAGTTAAACCGCTAGTTGTTGTTATTTAGACATTTAGGACTAAGATATAGAAAATCATTCAATATAAATGAATCATTATAGAATATTATCCTAGAATCCCTGATTGCATAAGAAAATGATTGCCATCATCCCTCTTAAGTTTAGGGCCAGGTCAAGGTGACCTCACATGAGCATGTCTTGTTATTCATTAACGTTGTTTGAAAGATCATCACTAATTATAAGCCTTGATCAACAATAACCTATCATTTTGTTATCAGCATGATGGTAACGTCAATTTATTAAATGTGTCTAGAATATATAAACCATCACAAATCATTATTGTGATAACAATTAAAAATGGCTAAAACAACAATCATCTATAACTTGGGTTTCATCTTATGTATAAGACACATCTTTAACCATAGGTATCTATACATTAATTTAGATAGATGTTCAACATATAGGTATATTAGTTACATTAGGAATAGAAAATGATTAGCAATATAACTTATCTTAATATTAGTTACATTAGGAATAGAAAATGATTGGCAATATAACTTATCTTAGATAAAATATTTTAGGTGAATGAATTATAGTTGTTGTTTCCTTAATCTTCAATCAAACAACCTATGAAGACCAAAAACCTTGGGAGGGTAATGATCTAATGCAGACCAAAACCATGGGGTGGATGGTGAGCTTTATTATCTATATTTGTTTTTTTACATAACATTTCTTTTTTATACTATGTTTTTTATTTTATTTTTGTTGGCTTTTTAACAAGGTTTCACTTATTTCATGTAAAAGATTACAATTTGTTAGGTAATTTCTATTTCTCCTTAATTTTTTTTGACTATTTTGCTTTCTCGTCTGGACCTATTATATAGTGTGTGCTTTGCTTGAATTTCTATGCTTTATTGAGATATTTTTCTTAGTTTTTATCTCTCATTTTAAGTGTTGGGTTTAGAAAATTTATTACACTTTAATCTTTTTTCAACCTTTATGATATTGTCCATCATTAAGTCATAGGTGTGCGACATGTTTTAGGTGAAGCCAGACCATGTGTTGTAGCATTATGGATGAATCACAACGAGTTGTTAGGTAAATGTGGCTTTTTATTGGTTAATGTTATATATTTTTTATGTTGTATGTAAAGTTTTCAATGAAGGTTATGGGGGGTGTTTGATTTTTTTTTCTTTCTTTCTTTAAGATGTTTATTAGAATTTATATTTTTTTTATTTCTTAGAATTTTTTCTTTTATTGGGTTGGAGTTTCTTTTTGAAAAATGCATGTTTTTTAAATGGTTTTGGAGGAATGTTCTTTCAACATTAGAATTAAAAAGAATGAATGTCCATTTAATTCTGATTTTTATTTAATTTAAATTGGTAGAGAATGAAAATGGTATTTTTATTTTATATTTTTTAAAGACTGATTAATGCCTCGAGTGAAAGATCAAGGCTAAAAACAATTCTCAGCATTTGTT
The DNA here is from genome assembly GCF_000495115.2 of Populus euphratica. NCBI lineage: Eukaryota > Viridiplantae > Streptophyta > Magnoliopsida > Malpighiales > Salicaceae > Populus > Populus euphratica. The sequence continues at coordinate 206,142 of NW_011499877.1, read as the reverse complement.
TGAAAAATAAAGAATGATCATAAATGTAATGATGGGTAATGAATTTTATACTAAAATTTATTAAATTTCAGCTAAAAATTGGTTACGTAGTTGTTTTTATTAACATTTATTATTGTTTCAAATTAATTGATTAATTCATGTAATGTATATTATACTTTTTTTTATGTGTTTAGATTTTGTTAATTTACTTTTTGAATAGCCTTTTGCAACACTGACTAGGTGTACTGCAAGTGACATTACATCTAACCCAATAATAACTATATATTTGGCATAACCTAACTGATACAAATCAGTGAGTAACATCAACTGATTCATTACATGTGCCAATTAGGTCTATTACAAGGTCAAATTTTAAGAAGATTAAAGAGGCATTCAATAGGTTAATTCAAGATATTTGGATCTTATTTCCTACAAGACTTGCAGATTTAACTTATTTTTTTATTTACACGTGAATTGAGCTTTTTTTTTAATGTGCAATTTTATATTAATGAGCATAATATTTTTTTTAATGGTTAGATTCTGATGAAATTTTACTAGAAGTTTTCAAAGGTCTTGTTTTATATTGGGTTAAAATTTCAAGGGAAATCAAACATCAGTAATGCCAAGATAAGATCCAGAAGCTATTATATGGAATTTATATTAGTTTCCTAGTTGATTTAGAATTTTTTTTCTTCTTTTATTTAAAATTTTTTTCCAACATTATTTAGGGCATTTTACCTAGTATAAATATGTTATTTAGCTTGTATTTACTTTTTTATTTAATTAATAAGATATGGATTGATTATTTAGAAATAAAACTTATTTGTGAGAGTTTGCCTTTACTCTTGGTTCCTTATGGAACTACTATGACTTATCAAAGAATTAACTAAGCTTCATGAAGGCTTCTATACCTTTTGATTTCATCTTGATTATAAGCATTTGATTGAGTTTGGCTACTTATAGCCTTGGTGTCTTGTAATAAATTATCGTTATGTGAAGCTCAATCTCAAGCTTGAATTTAGCTTTTTTAAAAAAAGTTGATTTGACTTTGGGTTTCTAGATATATATATCCATGAGGTTCACATTAATTAGTATAGGAATAAGGTTTTAAAATCATGTTACATCCCTTTATTTTTTTAATTTTCATGTTATTTCATTATTATTATAATTTCAATTAGACTTACAGCATAGTATAAAAAAGTTTTTGAAGAAAACATTTTAAAGAAACAAGGTAGATTATTTACGATCTGATTGTTTACAACTAAAGAAAGATATGAAAACCATAAAATCGGATTAATAAGTCTTCTTAAAGTGAGTTAACATCCAAGCAAGATAATGCTTTGATGTAAAATTCTTTTGAAGAGATAAGGAATTATGCAAATCAACAAGGTATACCAAGGGATTCATTACATGTGTCAATTAGGCCTATTACAAGGTCAAGAGCAAAGAAGGTTAAAAAAGTAAGCAATGGGTTAATTTAAAATATATGGGCCTTATTTCCTATAAGACTTGCAAATTCAATTATTTTTCTACTTACATGTTGATTGAGCTTAGTTTTTTAATATGTTGTTTTATATCAATAAGTATAATTTTTTTTATTTGACCATTACATCAAGCTAAAATTTCACCAAAAGTTTCTAAAGGTCTTGTTTTATATTTAGTTAGAATTTTAAGGCAATCATATATTGAAAAGGACTTGTGATAAGGTCTAGAAAGTCTTACTTTTGATTTCTCGTGTAACTACTATGGCTCATCAAAAAATTAAAGTTTTGTGACATCTTCTATACTTATTGTTTGTGTCTTAATTATAAGTGGTGTGAGGTTGGTTAATTATAGTCTTGCTGTCTCAGTACAGGTTATCATTAGGTCAAGCTAAATGATAAGCTTGAATTTAGCTTTCTTGAGAAATGTCGATTTGATTGTAGATTTCTAGATCTTTATATCTATAGGGTTTGAAAATGCATTTTTAAGTACTAATCAATAGCCCTGCCCAACCTATCGTATATTAACATCATTGACAATGATGTGCTGTAATAGCCCTGCCCAACCTATCGTATATTGTTTGCTTTGGGCCTTGCTATCCTCATGGTTTTATTATTGGTAATGCGAGCTCATCTCTGAGCCTAGCACCCCAAAACATGAACGACAAGTTAGCACCAGTACTACTAATAAGACTTTGGCTTTGGACACTCTTTTTCGTTGTGGGATCTCACAATCCCCCCAACTTAGAATGAGTCATCCTCGGCACTACCAAATATAATAGCCTGGTCCAACCTGTCATGTACTGTTTGTTTTAAGCCTTATCATCTTCATGGTTTTATTTTTGGTAACGCGAGCCCATCTTTGAGCCTGACGTCCTAAAATGCGTACAATTAGATAGCACTAGCACTACTAATAAGACCCTAACTCCAGACACTCTTTTTTAATGTGGGATCTCCATATGCAATACTCAAAAACTAAGAAAATAAAGGCTTTTATAAGTCATTACACATTCTTATTTTCATGCTATAATTTACATTTATCTTCATACACAACATGTTAATTTTAATACTCAATCTTCAATATGGACTATTTATGCTCCAGTTTCATTAGAATCATTGTCCAAATTATACAAGAGAGAGAGAGAGAACAAAGCTTTCTTAAACCTTTTTTTCCCTTCTTTCCTTCTCTCCTGGTAGTACTTAACTGGGATTTTGGTATGTTGATGTCTATGGAAAATTTCTTGATATAAAACCAATTTTCAGACAATTTGGTGTAACAACATTTTTTTCAATAGGCTAAGCGTAATTAATATTCAAAAGTTATTTCCTATCATATCTTATATATCTTAATAATATTCAAAAGCTAATGTTGTTAATGACCATGTTTAACAAAATTCTATCTTTTATCATAAGGTATTGAAGAATATATCAAATAATGTTGTTGTTATTAGTACTGAAAAAAGCATGTTTTGACTATGAACTTGATTATCATCATATTAAGGAGAAAATTCACATAACATATGTTTATTATACAACTTTTCATTGTTTAGATGTATTTTTAATGATATAAAGTGATATGAAGTTGTTGGAAGCATAAAACACTATTTAATCAAGGTAAACCAAAGATTACAAGGCCTTAATTTAAATAAAAGTTTGCTTAATAACTAATTCTCAAATATTTTCAATAAATAAAGTCTTTTTCACTAATTGTTAAAGCTAACTTTGATTTTGGTAATCTTGACATACATTCCCATTCTCTAAGTTTTGTAATGATTTGGGATAAGGAAGTGAGTCCTATAATAGCCTTGTAATGATTTGGGATAAGGAAGTGAGTCATATAATATAATAGCGTTAAAAAAATCAAAGACAATTAAGGTTTAAATTAGAACGATATAGTAAATTGATTCTAAGATTAGAAGAGCCTTTTTAAAGATTATTATTACCTATATCTATATTTGTTCAGTTCTATAGTAACTTTGAGAGGAATAAAAATTTGATTTTATCTTTTTTTAGTAGTTTTGAAAAAAAAACCACCTTATTATGAATTTTTAATGGAGAAATTAGTTATAGTTTAACTTGGGATAATATATAATTCTTACAGAGATAATATATAATTTTCTTAAAATGGAATTTGTTTGGTTTGATCTTTGATACCATAAAACCTGACTTTTCTTATTTCATTATCTTTCTAGACTTGATTTTTTATATATTCCTTATCCAATAGATCATCTAAGTAAACAAGTCTTATAAATATCTATTTTTATAATTATTTAATTTATAAAAAATAATTTCTAAAAGGCCAAATTATCAAACCCAACTAAAGTTATGAGTTGAGGTGATCATTTTCGGTTCGGTTTAGTTTTTATTTATAAAAACAATCAAACTAAAATTTTAAAAAAAAATTGAACCAAAACAAACAATCAAACTAAAATTTAAAAAAAAAATCGAACCAAAATCGATTCAAACTAACCAATTTTGGTTTGGTTCGATTTGACTTTTTATGTCAAAAACTTGAAAAAACCAAAACTAAAATAAGCAATACAATATCATTAAAATATATACTTAATTGCAACTCCATCTCCACTGTTGCCTTACATTTAAAAATACAATCAAGATATTTATAAAATATTAACTATTTGAATAAGCTTTTAGTATAATTCACTGCAATTTTTATAAATATACCTACAACCTTGGTAGCTAAGGTTGATAAAGCTTCATATGATTGTTACTTGATAGTTATCTTTTTGGTAAGGATAACAACCCTGACCATCACTTGCACATGCAGTGCTTTCTCTTTTCTATGTCCACATGCAAGGCAGTGAGGTAATAATCACACCTATCCTAGGAATATTTATTAAACTGGAGCATAAATAAAAAAAATAATCTTGATAGTTTCTAAAGCATTCCCAAGATACGGATAAAAAAACAACTGATAAATCTCATTCACAATTACAAAATAATAAAAAAATAAATTTTATTGTAAAGAATTGTAAAAGAACATTTGGAGCCTTAGATGGACTTTTGCTGAGTGTTAAGGTCGGGAAATGTCGTTGAGTTACTAGATCTGAAAAGTGTAAATACAAATTAAAGAATAAAGAGTAAGAGGCATATTTATGTGTCTTTAAAGGAGACAATTTCTAAAGTTATTGGGTTTAGGTTAAAATATAAATCATTTTCTTTTTATTAATAGTGCCTTTTCTTTTAACATGAACTGATTCGATTCAATTTGAGTTTACCAATTTCAACAGTAAAAAATCAAAACTAAACTAAACTAGAAGTTTTTCTAAAAATTTTAATTGATTTAATTGATTTTTTTCTCTTGATTCTATTTTTTCAATTAACTTTCTTTAGTTTTCTTAATTTAATTAGTTTATCATTTTTTTCACCTTTAGTTTTGAGGTAAAGGTAAGTAAGGGGTTGAGCTTATTTACCTAGTTCATTAAATTAATAAAAATTATCTAGGTTTCAATATTTTTTTTATAAAAAATATTAAATTAATATTTTTTAAAAAAATATTTTTTAAAAAACATAGATTAAATTTTTACCAAATTAACTAATTTGTACTAATTTGTAGATGAATCAGCCAAGTTTGTTGCGCTGAACTTAGTCAACTCTTATAAAGTTTGCTTTCAAACACATCAAGACCATTGATCAAGTCAGCAGATCATCATAATTCACTCAACTCAACTTGACTGAGTTTAATAAATTTGTCAAAAAAAAATTCCATATAATAGTGCCGAAGCAACTACTAGTTATCAATGTTATTATAAAGTTCTAACTCCCATCTTGTATGAGTCAACACACATCAGCATCACACTGCCATTGCCACATCACTCATCAGATTCAGTTTACAACACAAGTATCATCTAGGACAGACTTGAACCTAAGCAGAAGTACCTTTGAGATCAGGTGCAAGCTCTTATTACAACGACTTGAAAACCATTGGCTTCAACATTCGTCTCTTGGATATTTTCAACACCATTACTCATCCACACGAACAAGCTTTAGCAGCTTGCTCGACAGGTTCGGTTTCTGAAACACCACTTAATTTTGCACGCTTCGTTTGATAATCCTTTACAGCAGCCTTGATAGCATCCTCTGCAAGCATACTGCAGTGCAGCTTAACTGGTGGAAGAGAAAGATGTTTTGCAATCTCCCTGCAAATTCAGATGCATGATATTAAGAACTCACGTTGCACTCGTAAAGCTTCGAGTTGCCCCCAACTATATATTAAGTAAAAAGTGGACCCAAATTCAATTACTAAAGCTATGAATGTACCAAGCATGTCACGCAGAGATTTTTACTTCACAGCGTTGTCACTAAATTAACAAAAACTTCACTTGCTATGAAAACTAGTAGTTACAATTTTATGACAATAAATGGAAAGGCAAAGGTCATTACTCTCCCATACAAAGGAACATTGAAACGGATGTTGCCGTGGGGGAAAAAGATTTAAAGATAAGGAAGGAAAAGAACAAGTAAACATAAGCCCAAAAAAATAAAAAGATGAAAGGAAAGAATACGGGCTGGAAAAGTCTACAACTTCGTAAATTTTATTCAATTCATCAAAAAAACTATCTAACATTTAGAATTTATAAATAATAAGAACTTAACTAAAACAAATGATTGAGCTTATAGCCCACCAAATAAAATATCCAAAAGTAACTAAACTAAACCCTACAACTTCGTAAATTTTATTCAATTCATCATAAAATTGTCTAACATTTAGAATTTATAAATACTAAGACCTTAACTAGAACAAATAATTGGGCTTATAGACCATTAAATAAAATATCTAATAATAACTAAATTAAAACAACAAATAAACCTAAAAAAAATCTAATAACACAAGAGTTGGGCTATCCTCCGTCGTCATAGATCATACGGACATGTAAACCATGTCTCGAATTTAATGTCCCCATCAACTCTCCTGGGGTTGAAAGAGCTTTAAACTGTTAAGTATAGGGCAAGATGGCTTCAATAACACGCTCCCAGAGATGAGAATCAAGCTACTATAATGTCTTTTTATTAATCCAAATATAGTATGAATGTGGTCGCCTAACTCATAAACTAGGATTTGCTTAACTTCACCATCTCTGATAAAAACAACTTATGCATCCAAAATAGCATTTTATGCCAATGATAAAGATTATGCGGTAAGGATATCAAAAGGAGCATTAATAATAGATTGTTGTATTTTATGTATAACAAGGTCCTTTATGTTAAAAGTAAAGTTAATATCAAAGTTTAGTGGCAGTTTAATGCACAACTATTTGATTTAATTATTTGCAACACTTTGAATGGTCCAACACTATTCACTAGCAATTTATAAATGGTTTTCAAAGGACATCGTTTATGAAATAATCTCCAATATTAAGTATATCACGATGTTTATACAAATCAACTTGAAATTTTTATTGTTCATTACTTGCTTGAATTTGTTCAATAATCTCAACATGCAAATTATGAATTCTACATACATAAGACTTAGTTGAATCGGACATTTTAGCGTGACAAGAAAAAGAAAGAAAATCTACAAGCTTTCTAGGTTCATAACTATAAACACCATATGACTGAGGGTTTGGATTGGAACAAACACTATTCAAAACCTTAGCAGATATAATTTGGACATAACCTAATAAATTAGGATTATATTTGTCTTTCTCATTACATGTTAGAGGTAAGGGATTAGAAAGCTTAACATATTGATCTAAACTTATAGCATGCTAGACATCAAGTAAGGTGGGTGAGGATTCAGATAGTTTAAAAGAGGATTAACATTATGAGACTCTTCTAAAACCATATTTACCTTTTCAAATGATTTTATTAAAGAGTTTCCTAAAACTTCTTCCTTTACCACTAAAACATAAGTATTATATTCTTTATTAACCACCTTTTCAGATTTATTTGGACTTGTAGTGTTAAATCCCTCTTCTTACACACCCTATTTATCGAGGTCTCTAAAGTCTTCAGGATTGAGTTTATATACTTGCACACACTGGTTTTTCTTTTCACCTATATCCTTATGTTATTGGATGACTAAGGGTTTAGAAATACAGATGACAAAGATATGATCAAAACCTTGATATTTAGCACACTGAACCTCTAAACTCAATCTAGATATTTCATTAATGACTTGTTTACCTTCATCTTCTTTATAAATTTGAACACTACTAGGATTAGATCTATAGGGTGGAACACCTAATAAAGAACCATTTTTTCTAAATTGAGACCTAAAAAGGTCTTGATATTTTGTTTATTGACTCTTTATAAGTAGGTCATAATATTGTACTACAGTATAGACTTGGTCAAAATTAAAGACAGCAATAAGCATGATTTTTTTTTTAAATCATCATTCAAACATTTACATGTAAAGTCATGGCTTCATTCTCTCTTATGACACATCTCATCATATAATCATTAAATTGTTTTATATACTCATTGATAAGACTTGTTTCATTATCTTAGGTTGTTACATTGATCTAAAAGTTTATTCTTATAAGAGTAGGGTAGATACTTTTATCGTAGTTTTTGTTTCATTTTAGTTCAATCAGTTATGAGAGGTTTACCTCTTATCTTTAAACAATCCTCAACATCTCTCCAATGAAGTTGGGCTCCACCAATGAATATCTTCTTAGCAAATCTAACTCTTCTATTATCAGACAAATTATATCACTCAAAGAATTGATTAAAGTCATGAATCCACATATCAACAGCCTAAGGATCATGATGATTGTCAAAAGTAAGAGCTTCTATTTTGTTAGGGCTCATGAATTGCTCATCAAGGTCATCGTGTGTATAGAGTAACCTAAACAATAGTCATGTTGGTGGCACTTAAGGTGAACTTGTCTATAGTGATTATTGTTGTAATTTTTATTGGTCTTTTGGTGTCTTATTCGAGAACTCTATAAGGGTTTTACTCTTTTAGACATGTTGGTCATTTAGGTTTGTAATCCCCCTTAAATGGCCCTGAAAATATCACTAAGGGTCGGGTCCACAAATGATCATGACACAAATGCATGCAACACTAATTTAGAAATTGAATTGAGACCACATCATTTTTTCAAGTGAAATCACAATAAAAAATAAATAAAAATATTCCAATTTTTTTAATGTGGAGATTAATCTAAAACAGAAAACACCCAAAAACTTTTAAGCATGCAATGCTAAATCTTTAAATGCAAACAATTAATCAAATAAAATCATAATATTCCATTATTTTCGATAAGATTCACAATTAATACAAAGTACTAATGACTAAATTTGAATGACAAATATAAGGTGAGCAAAAATATAAGAGTATAATGCAAGATAAGATTTTTTTTAGACAATAAAGAATATTATTGATGATAAGTTGAATACCATGGGTGAAAACTAGTGAAGTAAAATCCAATGAGCTGAGAGATTGAGTGGTTTACAAACCAGATTGCTTGACAATTGTAAGGGGTCACTTGAATCACTATTGTTGACGTAGATAGAACCATTGTTGTAGATAGAACCGTTGATGTGGTGTTTTACCGGCTGATCTCCTTTTGCTACTGTCACCTTTTTTCTTCACTTTTCTTTCTTTTTTTTATATTGTCACTTTTCACATTTTTTTTCATTCTTTTTTTATAAATCAATATAAAAGAAAATAACACCTAAAAAGGAAAATTAATAAAAAAAATATTAAAATAAAATAAAAGGCAGTAGACTCTCCCAATCATTTCCATTCTTCTTGGCGTCTCTCAATCAAAGTTTGATGTGTAGAGTGCTAGAGAGATCAGAGTTGTTACTACCATTGCATTTAGTCCCAGGCTAGGCTATATACATCAGATATAAACATCACCTTTTATCATCATCAAATGATGGAACATGTTAAATCTAGGATGGTAGATATTCCCATTGTAGCCTACGAATTTATTTGCCAAAGCTTTCGGGTGTGCTTTTTTTTTGGGAAAAGAATGAGAAAATGTATATAGGTTTCTAGTGTTGTCTGTCAGAGGAAAAAGGGGTATTTGGGTTCAGTTCAGGGTAGTGGGGTGGTGAAATTTATTTTATTTTTTTCACTATTGATGATGATCCTCACAATTGCTAGGGACTAGAATCTGTGTTGAATTTTGAAGATTTGCACAAGCTCTAATAGATCAATTAATTATAAGAACAATTAAAAACTTGGTTCTGATACCAAAGCTGATGCGGGGAAAAAAATTAAGCTAAAAAGGAAAGAAAAAAAAAGGCTAAGAAGAAGAAGTCATAGAAAGAGAAGAAAAAAATGAAGAAGAGAAAGAATAGGACTTAGAAAAGTAAATTTTATTAAATTCATCAAAAAATTGTCCAACATTTAGAAAAATAGAATATAAATAATAAAACTCTAACTAGAACAAACAATTGGGCTTACAATCCATTAAATAAAATATCCAATAATAATTAAATCAAACCCAACAAATAAAACTAAATAAAATCCAATAACACAAGAGTTGGGCTATTCCTCTATCATCATAATCATACAAACATGTGAACCATGTCTCGAGTCTGATGTCCCTATCATATGTGGTGACAACACATAAGACATTCAATCTAAAACTAACAGCTAGTGTACATCTATAGTTTTCCACTTCTTCATGTAATTTTCTAAGACCAAAACCGCCCCTGCATTTTCTAAGACCAAAACAGCCAAAGCCTCTATTCTTTCAACTGTGCAATATGTGGTGATTTAGTGTGTCATGCACGTGTCCCATATAAATTCCTTCTTTCCTCACACAAACTCATATTTTCATTATAGAAAGGCCATCCTATGTTTCCATCTATACACTTCTATTGGTTAGTGTGTGTATTTTTTTACATTAGTGACTGAGTGTGTGCATGTGTCCTTTAAAGCATTCATATAACTTAATAAAAGAGAGGTAAGTAATATCAAAAATGAAAAGAAGGGCTTTTCATGGAAAGGATGAAATTAAAAAAAGAACAGAAACAATATAAAAGAAAAAGAAAAGGTATTTTTCAGCTGCCCAAACTCACACCAAAGAGGAGACAGAACCATCCATTCAAATGCACACCTGCTTTGTGTAAATTTAAACACATGGAAAGACAAAAGGTACCTTTTATAGTTCACAAACATAAGGCACCTAAAATCTGATAACGATAAAGGAGTGAGACTTTCTTTCTTGTTTAGTTCATTATATCAAAATAGCACTCCAGTTAACTCAAAACAAAAAAATTGAAGGCACAAATAAGCACATGTAGAGAACATTATAAAATCCTCATCAAGTCTCACAAAAACATCTGCACTTGATTATGACCAAGGAAAAATGGCCACGCCATTACCTTTTTTCTGATTCATTGCTTTATAAACCTGCTAATTGATTACCAATCATGAATATTCCCAGCCATAAGCGTACAAAATGAAAATGAAGTACAAATCCATTTATGCTTCTAATCAAGGCCAATGTCAGAAATAGTTTAACTTCGGCCATGGATATTTATGGACAATAATGTGTGAATAGTCTTGCTTGCTAATAACAGAAAAGACAAGGTCCACCTGCATAATGCCACTTGGCGTGTATGAGGAATCACAGGTTGTTGGTAAAAAACAGGGATGAGTGATCCTGTGATACTAGAGAGCAAATACATATCAATAGTGTTATTACAGTTCAATCTTCCTTGGTTAAGACCATCGTCTTATGTTTGTAAATGAATTTATATCCCTGAAGTGGTCCGACAGGTTCTACTCATAATTCCCTAACCTTCAGCAAGGCCAAACAATCAATGCAAAATGCCAGATGCTTTGTATGTAGTGGGTCCAAAAAACTATCATCCTCTCGGTAAGAAATTTCTCAATCTGATATCCAAAATTAACTCTACATCCCCCGAACATGCAACTCTTGAGTTTAAAATAAAACTAGTACAAGCTTGAATGCTGCAATAGCTGAGGTTACAGGCAAAGCCAGAGTATACTGAAAATTATGAAGAGGCATCGGCAGAAAGGAAGAACATCACATTCTATACTGAGTCTCACTTCAGCACCCACCATCTCAAAATGCCAACCAAGCTTTATAAGTATACCAGATGAAATGGCTAACTAGAACAAGCAGATTGGACTCATGAACCATGGAAGCTATAATTTAAAAATAAAATACCCCTCTAAGTTCCCTAGACAAAGTTGGCAGTGATGGAGTCTAATCTTATAACTGATGATAGCTTCCCACAATTTTTTTCGCTTACAATCGCTTCCTTGGTTTGATATTTATGTTGAACTCCAGTTGATTCCATTAAAGAGTTGCAATCAAAAAATAACAAAATGGATTAAATAGATATATACCATCAGTACAATAATCATAAACGCGCAAAATCATTACTTTTTCTATCCAAAACAACAAAAATGAAGGATAAATAGTGCAATAAAAATAGATAAAATCTTTAAAAAAAAGAAGAAGAAGAAGAAAAACTAACGTGTTTTTGATGGTCAAAACTTCCTCCATTTGCTTCCCTTTCACCCATTCAGTAGCTGAAAAACAACACAAATCAGCTCCTCAGATTTCCTTCTATTTTATTCACAACAATACATAAATTATATTAAGAAAAATGTTAAAATCAACAAAACAAGGATCAACATACCAACAGAGGAGGAAGCAATAGCGGAGCCACAACCGAAAGTTTTGAAACGAGCATCGATAATCTCGCCAGTGGTATCATCCACCTTAATTTGCAGCTTCATCACATCACCACAGGCAGGTGCACCGACAAGTCCAGTGCCGACCGCCGGGTCATTCTTGTCAAAAGACCCTACGTTGCGTGGATTGTTGAAGTGATCAATCACCTTCTCGTGGTAGAAACGAGGCAGGATCCGAGTTCTTTGGGAGAGCAATAATCTCTCGGATGCCAGTAGCCTCAACATCCGTTCTGGGGTCGATAGGAAGATTCTGTTTTAGTTTGGTTAATTGAGGGAAGAATAGCAAGAGGAAAATATAATTTCGTGTTTTCGGAGGGCTTGTTTGTTAAAATCGAATGGGAATCATTGATGGACACGTGGAAGGTGGAGATGGTTCTGAGGTCATTTGACAGGTGTGAAAGTCTAATTTTTTTTATTTAGATTTTGAAATGAATAAATAAATCGGGGTTTTGCCAATTGGGCTCACCCCTGGATGATTTCTTAGCTTCCTTTAGTTTTGTTGGGCTGTTAAAGGCCCATCATAGGCCTCGAGTTTCTGTAGATTAGACTGAATAAAAACCTATGCTTTAGGCTGGCCTATGGCCCCAACTAGACCTGTTTTCTTAGCGTGTGTGGTAGAGAGAAATTTCAATTGACATTTAGGATACCCGTTTTGATACGAAGGCTTATACTTTTATCTCTGATAAATAATAATAATAAAATAAATAAGGGATCATTACAAAGTAGACATGAAAATAAATATGATTTAATAAAATAGATATATTTTATACTATAATATTTAAATTAAAATATTCTTAATAAAAAGATAATAATTACAATAAAAAACTTGTTATTAAAAGATTAAGTCAAACTACTTATAATTTTTTTAATATTTAGAGGATTATTACACGTTGCTAAATATTATATGTAATCTTCAAATATAAATCATTCAATTTATTAAATTAATAATAAGTTAAATTATTAAATTTATTTGATTATATTTTATTTAAAATTATGATTTATATTTGAGTTAATATATAAAGGAACCAAAACCAAATAGGTCATAAAATATAAGAAATATTGATTAATAATTAAATTAATATAATTAATTAAGTGTGACTTGATTTTATATAAGTTTTAGAAATTTGAAGATAGAATGTAATTAATGAAATGGATTATAATTTTAGATATAGAAAAATAAAATAGGGACTGAATTGAATAAATTTCTTGAATTTTTTTAAAATAATATATGTGATATTATTCAATGAGAAAATTAATATTTTTATTTATTTATAGGGTTATTAGGTTTACTTATAAATAGAATACCTTGCCTTGTATTTTTCGTTGAGAAAAACCATGCAAGCTATAAACAATACAAAAACAACTGAAAATAAAAAATAAAAAAATAAAAAACCAAGCTAGCACTCAAATATTTAACGATCCCTCTAAAAATGATTTTAGAATATTTTTTATTTGTAACACCAAGCTAGCACTCAAATATTTAACGATCTCACTCCTCTAAAAATTATTTTAGAATATTTTTTATTTGTAATTCATATTAATTACTATTAGAAGTTTGATATTTAGAAAACTTATGGTTTGCCTTAATTTCAAAGAAATTGATCAAACCTCTTAAAGAAGATTCATTCTTTAAGTAATCTTCTCTCAAACCATAAATAACCTTAAAATATCTAACAATAATCTTGAGATTTTTATAAAAATTTAAATTATGGTTTCCTTTATGTTTATATATTTTAAGAAATCTAATAAATAAGTCATATATATAGAGAATCATTGATAAGAAATTGATTTGGAATGATTAATTAAACATACTCAATTATAAATAAGTCTTTGAAATTAAGAATTAAATTATAATTAAAATAAGATATTACAATTGAGGACTTGATTACATAAATTTCTAATAACTATTTTTAAATAAAACATGTGATAATTTTCAAGAAAAATTTGATTTTTTTGCTATTAACTAGGTCATGAGGTTAGTTTTATAAATAAAATGTCATGCCTCATATTTTTTTTAATTAAAAGAACAAAATAAAAAAAAAAAGATATCACTTAAAGTATAACAATTTCTTTTCTAAAAAGGTATATAAGATTTTTAATATAGTAATTCATGTTGATTATTAATAGAGATTGGATAATTAAATAATTTATAATTTACAATAACAAAAACTTGAATAATTGATGAAACTCAAAACACATAACTGATTTTTAATTATTCTTCACATGTAAACAACTTTATATTTTTTTAATGATATCCATTAGACTTCCAAAAAATTTTAAAATTATCGAATCCATCAAAGATTATTTCTTTTAAGAAACCAAACATTTACACATGAGTTTTTTTTTTTTCAATTTGTATTCTTTAACTTATACAAAATATCAAGGAATATAATAATGATGGATTAAAGATTAATTATGCAAAATAAAACTTCAATTTTAGTTAAAACAATTAAAAAAATTAATTATGATATCAAAGATAATGATAAACAATTATGGCTACTGATTGTATGTTATAGTTACCTTTTGGGTGAATTATGAGTTAATTTATATTAAAAATAATTTTTTTTATTAATGTTTTTGAAAAAAAATATTATTTAATTATTGTTTCATTAGATCAGATCAGAATAAAAAAAAAAAATCTAATTTAGTGGTTGAAAACCACCATCGACATCGTCGGCACTACTAGCATGGTCGGCAGTGCTATGTGTATAGCTAAGCATTGTTGTCTTCTGCGAGGTGGCCGTCATGAGTGGCTACAACCTTGGTTTTCGTTGTCAGGCTTGCAGCCAACGGTGGGCAGTATCCCCGTTGCTAATGGAAAAAAACGGAGGAAGAGGATGAGGGGAAGAATTACAATTATGCCCCCGTAGCCAACAATTACAGTTTTAAGGCCAAATTACAATGCAGCCCCTATACTTTATATTAATTACAAGTTGGGTATTTGAGCAGAATTACAATTCTACTCTCCATGCATAAAATATTTGAATTTTCATATTAAAAAAAGTAAATTAATTGTAGAATTAATATTTCTAATTAAAGTATGATTGAATTGAAATTTTTAATTTAATATAATGCATGTATGTATGTATTTATGTTGAATTGAAATTTTTAATTTAATATAATGTATGTATGTATGTATTTATGTATTTTTTTTTTTTTTTTATTTTATTTTTATTTTTGAAGTGTCATAATTGGATTAGGATTAAATTAGTGTTCTTAATTAAAATATTTTAGGAAATTTTTTTTTTCTAAAACAAAGAAGGTTTTAAGCTAGAGAATATTATTTAATTAATCCTGGATTAGTTTAGGATGATAAAAGGAATTTTAATATGATTAATTTTTTTATTAAATTTTGAAAATTATTATTTTTAATTATGTATTAAATAAAATTTATAAAATCTAGAAAATTATCAAACTGAGTTTGATTTAATATTTGTAAATGTTATAAATTTTATTTTAAATTGCACATAAAACCAATAATTAGAATCGAAACATGCAATATCATTTTTTTATGGATATTAACATGTTTTTATGCATCATGGATGATTATAGACATTAAGAAAATAATGTGATTATGTGTTTTATTAGTTGAATGATTATAAAATTATTTTGTAATCTAAGATGAAGAAAAAATGATGGAAAAATAACACAACTATAAAGCTTGTGTGAAGTTATAAAGATGAGTAGAAGCTACTTAGTATTTAACCATCTAATTTCCTTTCATGGCTAAAAGGAATTAGTTTAGAATGGTATGTTAGGACTATATAATTATATATAATTGTTATGTATAATATATCAATTATGTCATAGGATAAGACTTGTATAACATAACAAATTCCTCATTAATATATAATTCAACATGATTCATTATTTTTCAATTTTATATGCATAAAACTAAAGTTCTATTAATGGATAAATTATTGATCTACTCAAGATTATCATTAATCAAATATGTTTAATGTTATAAATTGAGTCTTACTTAACTAAACTTGTATGATTTGGATGAGTCTTTTATAACCATATAAATTTACAAGCATTAGTTAGACAAAACATATATAATATGTTTAGATAAAGAGTTGTCACTATAAAGATGTGATTAATGAGCTATGACATCTAACTAATTTTGTTTATTTTGATTTGTTGAATTACTTAAGTTAATATAAATTAAATGAGATTTCAGCCTCCTCAAGATATCTAAATGAGATTTTCAAAATTAATAAGGAGGCCTATTAATTTCAAGAAAATAACAAAAAACCAAATTATAATTAAAGACCTTATTTAAATTTGATTTTAAATATGCACGCATGAAACTAATGTTCGTTGTCTTTACATGAATAGATTGATAGCTAAAAAATGAGTAGCAATATATCTCTATGTGCATACTTAATGCTTACAAATTAACTAAACCAAACTTCTTGGAATAGAGTCATAATGTAAGAATTGTTCTCAAGATTATATATTTTTGAAAATTTCATTCATTTTCCCCTAATAAAAATGTTGATGATGAAGTTAGGAATGATTATTAACATGATATTGATAATGATGAATAAGCTACATATTTGATGTTGGCCAGCATGTTACATAAACTTTAAAGATAATATGAAAATGTAGATATATTTACAATAATTATACATATTAAAGAGTTATTTCATATAGCTAGTAAGACCAAGAGGTATATGGCCTTAAAGAAATTTTCTACTGCAAGATGACAAAGGTGTTCCTTAGTAAACCCATGATTTTCTTAGTAAATATTATATTTTTTTTTACTTAATTTCAAATGAATTTAAATGTATTATTGAAGATAAATGCTATTCCTTTTATAATGATGATGTTTATTATGAATCTGGTATTTATACGAAAGGTTTGTATATACTTAATTTTGAAATGTGTATGTTTAATAGATATAGCAAAAAAAATAGATTAAATAACCAATATTAATCGTATTTATAGTATTGTAGACCAGATCATATTATTAAAAAAATAATTACCAAATTACATATAGTATTGTAGACCAGATCATATTATTAAAACAATAATTACCAAATTACATATAAAAAAAAAAAGAGTATTTGGTCCTTTTAATTGTCTTGTTTATTGAGTAAAATAATCAAGATATCCTTTATTAAAAAGAGTTAAAGGTTTGCAGAATTATTAAGCTTGATATAAATAAATGTATATGGTCTAATGATGATTCATATCATAGTTAAATATATATTTCATCAATGATAATTCTATAGTTATGTCTATTTGATGAAACATGAACCTGGATCATTTAAAAAGGTTTAAAATATTCAAAAGTAAAGTTAAAAAATATACTGGAAAAATTATAGAATGTTTTGATCAGATCAAGGTGAAAAATACTTGAGTCAAATATTTTAAGTTTATCTAAAAAAAATGAGATTATCTCGTAATGGATATCTTTTAGTACACCACAATATAATAGAGTTTATAAAAAGAAAAATCGTATCCTATTGGATATCGTATGATCCATGATAAGTTATGCAAACCTTTATCTTTCTTATATGATTATGCCATACAAACCATTACTTATCTTTTAAACAAGTTTCAATGAAATTTGTTAATAAAAATCAATATAAAATATGGAATGGTAGAAGATATAAATTATTATAATTAAAAATTTGAGGACATGATATTTATAGAAAGTGAATTGTATTTGAAAAGTTACCAGCTAAGTCAGATAAATCAATGTTTATAAAATATAAAAAATAAAAATTAGTAGATATTATTTATACTATCTCATTAAAAAAATATGTTTGTATCAAAATATGCTACCTTTTTTTAAAAAAAAAATTGTTCTTGAAAAAAAAAGTAAGAGAAAAACAAAAATTAAAAAGGTTTAAAAGAACCATAAAATAAAAACGTATAAAACATTTCTTCTTAGTAACTAAAGTTGACCTTTAAAATAAAAATAACAATCAAGATTTGAGGGTATTTAAGAATAAGATAATAGTTATTTTTTAAAGAGTTTCTCATTTTAAAACACATTAAAATAATAATGTTTTATTTTTTAAAAATTATTATTGATATTATTACATCAAAATGATTTGAAAACATAAAAAATATATTAATTTAAAGTAAAAAAATAAAAAAATTCAAAATTTTTAAAAACACTTTTAAAACGCAATGCTAAACACCGTCTAAATTTTTATATGTGTATTTATATTTTATTTTTATTAAAAAATTAGTTTTTTGTTCTAATATTTAATAAAAAATAACAATTTTTTAATTTATTTTTATTTACCATATACAATATTCTTACCTTTTTCATTAAAAAATAATAATAAATGGAAACGTATTCATAACACCGACAACTTTTCCACTTACATAAAAAATTAACTTAAAATGCTACTCATGACGTGGCCCGATTTAAAGAAGTAGTTGGTTCTAAGAGGAGTGCCTAGGCTGAGTCTCGCTCGCCATGCATGGGACAAACAAAAGAAAATACCCAAAGAGTCCCTTTGAACTCTGGCATGCGAAGTTTGGAGCAATGAATTATTTATTGCGCTGAGTATTATTGAGAGAAGTACACACACCAGAAAACAGCACCTAGTTCATCGTGCATTTAATTTAGATGCAAGTTGCAAGCACTGAACTTGAATGTATTTCCAGGCATGACAGGATGTGTTATGTATTCCTGTCCAAGCGGGATAATTTGACGAAAGAAAGCTCCACACAGGACGGTTTTCTGTCTTTAGGACAATAATTTTTGGATTTTTCTTACCTGTTGATGTGAAGGGTTTGCCTTTTAAATTATTGCATAAGCTCAGCTCTGCAAATCCAACCGACTCTGCCCATCATCTCTAACATTAGAGTAAGTGATGGTTGACCTTTCGGCTATCGCTGTTATCAGCATGCCTCAGCTTTCCACCACGCAAAATGTCTTCACAGCTTGCACGCCCAGATGCTGCATACTTTTTGTTTATAAGGCAAACCTTAATCTATTCAAAGATTAGCTTATGAAACTTCAGAGGGCGTTCGTAATTCTTGGTTTTCTTTCACTGGATGAGGTATGACAACATGTTTCTTAGATTAACAATGGAAAAAGATCGCTGAAAATCTTCTCAACGTGACAATGATGTACCCCACATCTGCATCTTAGTAATTTATGGCTGTAGACATCAATAATTTCTTCAAACAATGTATATGCCAAGAGTACATTCCCTTTAGTCAATGATTTCTTTCCGAGGACAAGCATGGAATTACAGTAATATATATAAGGTTACTAGTAATATAAAACTATTATTAAGTACTCATTTAATAATTTAATTTTTTAGATTAACATATTTTTTTATATGATTTTAGATCTTATTAGTCAACTATATAGAAATTCAAATCTCATTACTTTTATTTTTTTTTTCTAATTAAAATTTAATTAATATAATAATACTGATTTATATAAGTTTTAAACTCAAAAAACTACTATTTTAAAGGATAATATAAATAATATCTTAGATTTACATCTAATAGTTTAAGTTTTTAGGTAAAATGATTCTTTAATATAGTACTAAAACTTTATTAAATAGATAATCGTGAATTTAAATCTTATCACTCTTATTTTATTTAATGAAAATTAAACATAAAATAATATAAATTTATATAAATTTTAAATTAAAAAAACTTTCAAACTTAATAGTTTAACTTTTAAGTTTAATTGATTTTTTAACCTATAACACATTTAATTTCCTTAAAATATAATTAAAAAAACGCATGAACGAAGATGCAAAACACTCCTTTTTAATTTGATAATTTCAAGAGAATTTGATCTGATGCCTAAACTATTATTCGCAAAAACACACACACACACACAAGTGACTTGGAACAGGTTGTAAAGGCCGTCCCTGAAAAGGGAAGTAGCTTGCTTTCATTGCCCAGCTAGCCACAGTTATCCTCTCTGTGGTTGCCTTGTTTGGATCTCTTTTCATAGGTCCACTGCCCTTTCACTTCAATCGTCCGATAGCTCTCACGACATTGATGATAGTTGACAAATTACAGCACTATCTCTTTTATCCTCATCAACATCTATTGATTGTTCGACAATTCTTTTCTATGATTTGTTTTGATTCTCCATTTGTCCCGAGAATGCCTTTAGCGCTAGAACTTTGCAGCCCTGAAAACATGCTATGAGTTACAAAGGGAGCAAATATCAAACTTGCATGCAACTATCCTGCAGTTGGTCGAGCTTCATTTCATAAATCAGCATGAAAATTTTGAAAAAGAAAAAAAATAATGGAACAATATTAAAACATCTAGCCATCGCTTAATAACTATAAAAAAAATATTTGGCCATCACACAGTTGTGGTCAAGTTGCTTGACCTTTTATAACCAAGATTCAGGACCTAATTAACATGTGGACCTTATTTAATCAAGGTTTAATAAGACCTTAATTAATAAAGGGACTGTACTACTGATTTGTTTAATTGCTTGCCCTACCATCTATAACCAGTAAATAATTATCGTGTTCCCTCCACTAGAAGTACCTTCTCCTCCTCCTTCTTCTTCTTGTTTTTTTCGCCACCAAGAATCCTATACAGCTTGCTGAGATAACATATATATCACGCGTGCTTCCATCGGGTAGGAAATATTCAATTGAACAGCTTGCTGATATCCTAAACAATGAAGTTTAATAAAATAACAATAACATAGATAACAACCCATCGAAACTTACCCTCCATGTTTGTGGGTTCCACGAAACTTAAGAAACCTAAAAAAATTTGATGTCATCAAGTGTCAACCTCTTATTATTTTATTTTGATTATACAGGATATCGGGGGGTGGCGGAGCTGTCGTTAGGGGATGAGGGGACGTCCGCAGTTTGGAGCTAGCTTCTATACAACAAGACAGTATGGGTCCATGATAATAATGTTTTTAAGCTGTGAGAGGAGGAGATCCTGAAGGTGTTGTGCCATTGGCGATAATAAAACAGGGTACGAGGTTTCATTGGCGATGATATTTCATCCTTGATCAATTAAATGATAAAAGCAAACATTTGTAGGAGATTTAAATCCATCATATACAGAAAAGGAGAAAAGGGTTTTGTTTGGATAACAAGTGTAATTGAACTTCACTTTTTTTTTTTTTATTGTTTATCATCATGTTTAATTTATTCCGATTTTTTTTTTATTAATGGTGATTTTTCTTCTTAATAACTTTTTAGTGTCCTTAATTACTGCTATTTTACGTAATAGAATAGTGAAAATTCTAAAAATCTAATTAAAAAGAAGTGAAAACTTAATTGGGGTTTTCATGTCTCCATTTTGGACTGATGTGTGTGAGTTTGGATGTAAATTTTGTTCCTGGAAAAACATGTCTCATGTCTGAATACGGAATCATCAGTTAATAAGTTGTGTAAAGAATTTTTTTTATAGAAAATAGAAATAGATCAGTGAAGAATGTAAGAGAGACTGTGTTCTCTCCGAACTTTTTAATGAACTTATACGAAGTTTTCTATTTACTTGATGATTTAATATATTTATAGATCTTAATTATATTAATTTACGTCATAGACAATAGTATTACAGTATCTTGTGGTATGTAGAGTAATTGTTAGTTGTTCTATTGAGTAATTGTTAGTTGTTCTATTATTGATGAAAAAGTTAATACTAATCATTAATTATGATATCTTATTGAATCATTTTATAGAAAAGATAGTACTCTATTTCTTTTCTACAGTGTGTGTGTGTATATATATATATATATATGTAGGATTTTATGCATGCACACTTTTCTATGCATCAATTATGCCACCTAATTAAATGGCTTTACATGATTGACATCAAGTTTAGTGGATGATTCTGATGTCATATTTAAATTTATATTTGAGTAATTAAGCAATAGCCACAACATTCTTAATTATAAAAAAATGTATAGTAACCTTAAGTTTAATTACATGAAGTTAATGATACCAATAACTATAATTAATCATGTGACTGTAACAATTCAACTCCATGGTGTAATCATTATATTTAAATGATTAATTATGATAGGAAATAAATAAATTATTAATGTAGTTGCTCACAGGCCTAAAACATTCTTTGGCAGATAAAATGCTAGTCCAGACATAAAATAATTTAAATTGCTTGTGTGCTATAATCAAGATTATAATGACATGTTAATTTATTTATTTGGATTAATTTACATGGGTAAATGCTTTATATTTGGCTTCATTACATGTTTTATTTAATAAGCTTTGTTATTTATCAGCAATTGTTCAAAATTTATCTATTCTGAATTTTGATTCCTTTAATATTGCTCCTTTGGGTGTTGATTGGAAGGAGAAAGCTCACCTTGCATTATGGTGCATGGACCTTAATTTGGCACTTAGAGTAGATGAACCTTTGAAGCCTACAAAATCAAGCACCCAGATGAAAAAACATTATATGATCTTCGAGAACGATGCAATCACTTGAGTTTAATGTTTATTAAGTTTGATATTAGAAAAGGTATTTATAGATCCATCTTATTGTGTTAAAAAAAATACATATATATCTCAAAGCTATACTTCTAACAAGACATTAGCGAGCACTCTAATGACAAAAATATGTTCCAAGAAAATCATTGGAGATTTAGATGTTTAAGTGTTCACTTTATTTTTTATTTACTTTTATCTAACTATGAACCTTTCAAGATCTCTTACAATACACATAAAGAGAAATGGTCGATTAATGAACTTGTGACCATATACGTGTAAGAGGAAGGGAAGCTGAAACAAGAAAGGAAAGGAATGAAATTGAACATTTAGCAACTCATGGAATAAAACCATCCAAGAAAAGGAAGGGGAAAATTCCTCTAAATCAAATTAATAAGTGCAATGTCAAATTTTTTCTGCAAGATATCTAAATAAATCAAATATTTAAATTTATAAATTAAATATAGATAAAATAAAATAACAATTGTTTATGAAAGAAATAAATATATTAATAAATAAATAAATTAGTAAATAGAGTAATAAATGAGTTGCTAATTAAAAATTATATTTAAAAGATAATTCTATAAAAACAGATGAAACAAATGAGAAGTAAATAAAATAATATATAAAGATTTAGTTTTTAACATAAATTAATTCTACTGCTTGAATCGCATTTAAGAAATAATTAGATTTTCTTTTTTATATTTATATACATATGAGAAAGAGAAAGCATGTTACTATGTTTTCTATAATTTCCATACATATAATAACACAATTATCTTGTGCCATCTAATATATACCAAAATAAGAGATGTTACAATTACAATTAAAAACAAATCTCATAGTTAAGTTACTCTTTACTGTGAGAAAAATCAATGTGGATTACACGGTAATCCAATGTAATTTTCTTCATTTTTTTGTTTTTCGATAAATTATATTTTGCTCAATCAATTTATTTATTTTTCTAACTTGACCCTTTGATATTGCAATAATATGGGTTTAGGTTTTGCCAGTCAGATAGTCTGACTATCAATAGGAATCTTGAAGTGTTAAAAAAAATTTTGTTGCTTAGTTGATACTTAGTTTTATAAAATAAAATTTTATTTTCCTAGTTTATATATAACAATTAAAGTTTTGAAATCAAGTTTAAGGCTTTAAAAACTTTTCAACATCTTTAATTTTATCCCATGCTAATTTATAGCCATTAAAGTTTTGAAACTAAGTTTGAGGCTTTAAAAACTTTTAAATACTTTTAATGAAACCAAGTTTGAGGCTTTAAAAGCTTTTGAATACCTTTTATTTTATCTTATTGGAGACTAGTTTGCTTGGTAGAGCAAATATTTATATATCTTTTTTAAATTTTAGTTAGTTTTTTGTTTTAATTTAATCCTTTCATTTTATTTTATTTTATAAATTGACTTGATAGTTTATTCTTTTTACTTAAATACAAGGGTCCCACAATATCAAGAAAAACTTATATTGCTTGGTTTATGTTTGATTTGTCAAAATATATTTAAATTATATTGATTTAGAGCAATTAAGGATTAAACGACTAAATTTTATAATGAAACAAATATGAGGGACTGAATTTAAAATGGATGACAGTTGCATTGCCCACGTTAAAGAGTGAGGGAGGTTGCAGTGCTCTAGTGGCACATGCGGTCTCCTGTTATGGCTAAACTAGACCTTCCTTGATAATGATCAATGCGGCTTAACATCTTTTTTCTAATGTGACAATGTCGCGATGATGATCGATGTGGCTCAACATCTTCTTCTTAAGGCGACAATGTCTGTATATTTATTCCTGACGGTATGTCATTAGAGACCTTTTATTTCTTCTTGCTGCTTTAAAAACTTTTAAACATCTTTAATTTTATCCCATACTAATTTATAGCCATTAAAGTTTTGAAATCAAGTTTGAGGCTTTAAAAACTTTTAAACACTTTTAATGAAACCAAGTTTGAGGCTTTAAAAGCTTTTGAACACCTTTTATTTTATCTTATTGGAAACTAGTTTGCTTGGTAGAGCAAATATTTATATATTTTTTTTAAATTTTAGTTAGTTTTTTCTTTTAATTTAATCCTTTCATTTTATTTTTTTTATAAATTGACTTGATAGCTTATTCTTTTTACTTAAATACAAGGGTCCCACAATATCAAGAAAAACTTATATTGCTTGGTTTATGTTTGATTTGTCAAAATATATTTAAATTATATTGATTTAGAGCAATTAAGGATTAAACGACTAAATTTTATAATGAAACAAATATGAGGGACTGAATTTAAAATGGATGACAGTTGCATTGCCCACGTTAAAGAGTGAGGGAGGTTGCAGTGCTCTAGTGGCACATGCGGTCTCCTGTTATGGCTAAACTAGACCTTCCTTGATAATGATCAATGCGGCTTAACATCTTTTTTCTAATGTGACAATGTCGCGATGATGATCGATGTGGCTCAACATCTTCTTCTTAAGGCGACAATGTCTGTATATTTATTCC
>NW_011499877.1:147516-177157 GCF_000495115.2 Populus euphratica | reverse complement strand
ATATATATATATATATATATATATATATATTGGGAGATCCAAATTTAGATTATGACATTTACATCTCTCTACAAAGAATGAGATTAAAAATTGTTTAGGCATTTTAACTTCTTCACATTCATTTAACCATGAAAGCTTATATGGTGTAATATGTTTAATAGCAATCAAGTTCAACTTTTTAACCAAAGTGATACTAGTAATATTAACATGACTACCATTATCAATAATTATACTATATACCTTATTTTTTATGTGACATCCCGTATAAAAGATATTCCTTCTTTATTGCTCAATATCTTTTTTATTAACTTGAACATTCAAATATATTCTTGTAATCGAGGATTCAACATTAATAACATATTTACATCATTAGCATCTTCAATTGTTAGCAAGCTTTTATATTTAAATTCATTACTAGTTGATTGTACTTCTTCGTCATTTGTCAAAATTATTTTTTTATTTGAACACTTTGATGCATAATGTGTAAGTCCTTGACATCTAAAATATTTAATTTTTTGTTTATGCTCATTTATTATTACAACTTTTTTTTTAAAGTATAAGATTTTGGCAACTTGAAGTACTATTATTGGATTTTTAAAATTATTTATGATAAGGTTATATATAGCTCCTAAACTTTAAGTGAGTCTAAAGACTTTTTTTTCTCTTTATTGAAAGGTTTTGTTTATGATTGTGTTTTCAAAACTATAGTTTGCATCTAAAATTATAGTTTTGACAAAGCATCAAATTTCAGCTTTATCAAAACTAATATTTCAAGTATATTGAATGTTCAAAACTATAGCTTTGAAAGAGTTACTAAATTCATACTTTTAATTTAATTTTTTTTTTTATCTCAATCACAATACCAAACTGACATATAAAAATTGAAGCATTTCATTTTTTTTTAAGATTTACCAATAATAAGAAAAATAATACTTCATTAGCTATAAATTATATTTTCACCATGTCGATTAGTTTAGATTTAAAACATGACATAGCTAGTTGGAGTGTGTGTCTTAACAAGTTTACTAATAGATATGAGTTTTTTTATAGTATCATATAGTGTTACTAAATTAGGTCTAACTTGGAGGAACGATTTAAAACTTAGTCGACTGATCAACCATGCAAATTGTTTGGTAAGAATATTTAAATTATTTTTTTAATTTTTAATTTATTGTTTATTTGTTAGATTTTTACAACTTATTTATTTTATAGGAACAACAATTTAGACACAAGGCTACTTGATGAAATTACATGAGGAAACTCATATAAGAAAGGCAAACATGGGAAAAAAAGGTGAAGAAGTTCATAGATAGTAGAATGAAAGCACTCATCGTAAAATTTTTTAATTATTGTAATTCTTATATTTTTTTATTTATAATTGACTTTAAAAAAAACCATATAACGCTGCAATATTTGAAAAACATGAAGAAGATGTTTTCGACCATCCTCTTCACGATACTCAATTATGTTGGAGGATGAACCCAATACAAAATTGGGTTTATTGGATGTCCATTACATCGACTAGGAAAATGAAATCGGGTTGTACTGCTTTAACTCTAGGCAAATGGCACTATGATCCAAGCCAGTCGATGCTGGAATTTGAATTAATGGTCCTAAAATAGGTTGACGAGGGAGTAACTAAATTAAAATAAGAAATGAAAGCGAGGTTAGAAGAATAAAATAGGAAGAAATGGGGGGAAATGATGGAATATATAGTTTTACATCATTATGCTTCTTATTTTATTCATTTTGGCTCAAAATTTACCCTCCTTTCCACCTTCACCTCTATCTATCTATATAGTGATGTATTTGTTGTTGTAAAACTATTTTTGAATGAATATTGAAATTAATAAAATTTTGAAGTTTAATAAAATTGATTATGTTTGATTTTATTATGATTTATGTTATTTTTTAATTAACAATTAAATAACTAAAAAAGAAATTATTGAACTTTGGATGAAATTACCTATGAAATTTTTTCATTTATCGGTGATTATGTCGACAATATAGGCTTTATTTCATTAGAAAGCTATATAATTGTTTAGAAGTTTTAGAACTTTCTGACAAAATTAGCAATTAAAATTAGATCGTAAATTTTGTTGGTTGTTCCATTAATAATGTTTAGTTTTTGTTAATGAAATCAAAGATTAAATGTTTTATCGATAATTTAATTACTAATGGAATAACTGGCAAAAATAGATGAGTGCATTTTATTTTTTTGGCGTCAATATTCTATTGTTATTTTCGTTGGCATTATCACACATATGTGCACAACATTGTGACGTCGGGATCAAAGAGTCGCTATCTAGTTATTTGGTTCAGGGTTATTAAGAGATTCGGGTGAACTAATTTTATTTGAAATTTTATGATAAGTGACTAGCGAAAGTATTAACATCTTTAAGGTATCTTATATGAGGTAAACTAGATTGAGTTCCTAACTAGTGATTTGTCTTTGACTCAAAACAAAGATTTATAAATGATATTCAATTAATGCTGCCTATGTAAATTATAGACAATGCCTCCTCTTTTTATTTTTATTTTTCCTTTTCTTTTAAAAAAAAAAATAGTCAAGGTTAACAATTTCAAGTGGTTGCAAAACAAAATATGAGGCATATCTAGAGGCAGATCAAAATCCAGGTACAGAAGCAAAAGCAAGTTTGGACCCAGGAAGTAGGTTGAATGTTGGAATTGTGGCAAACCTGGTCATTTTATGAGGACTTGCACAAAACCAAAGAAACCTGAAGCTGATTCTGCAAATGCCACTACAGATGAGGTACAAGATGCTTTGATCCTTGCTATATATAGTCCTATTGATGATTGGGTTCTTGATTCTGGAGCTTCATTTCACTGTACTCCACACCATGAAATGATGCAAAATTATACTGCTGGAAATTATGAGGTAGTCTATCTGGCCGATGGACAACCATTGGATATTGTGGGTATAGAAGATATGCAAATCAAGATAATGAATGGATCTATATGGAACTTGCAAAATGTAAGGCATGTTCCTGAACTAAAGAAGAAGTTGATCTCAGTCGGACAACTTGATGATAGTGGCCATTCAATCCTTTTTTCTGGAGGAATGTGGAAGGTATCAAAGGGAGCAATGGTTTTGGCTCGTGGAAAAAAAACTGGCACCCTGTATATGACCACAAGATCAGCAGATATAATTGCCTCTACTGAAGCAGAAAATCAGGCACAACTATGGCATTGTAGACTCGACCATATGAGTCAAAAGGGGATGAAGATACTTCAGTCAAAGGGAAAGCTGCCAGAGTTAAAAAATGTTAATCTAGACATTTGTGAAAGCTGTGTTCTCGGAAAATAGAAGAAGCTCAGTTTCTTAAAGGTTGGCAGGACCTTAAGACCAAGAAAGCTAGAACTGGTGCACACAGATTTATGGGGACTAGCTCCAGTAGCATCTCTTGGCGGTTCTCGGTACTATGTGACTTTTATTGATGACTTCCGCAGGAAGGTATGAGTCTCCTTCTAAAAAATAAATCTGATGTGTTTGACACATTCAAGAAATGGAAGGCTATGGTTGAGACTGAATCAGATTTGAAGTTGAAATGCTTACAATCTGATAATGGAGGAGAATACATTGATGGAGGTTTCAAGGAGTATTGCGCTGTCAACGGTATCAGAATGGAAAAGACTGTTCCAGGCACACCACAACAGAATGGCATTGCTGAACGGATGAACCGGACCATCAATGAACGAGCTAGAAGCATGAGGTTGCATTCTGGGTTACCTCAAACATTCTGGGCTGATGCAGTTCATACTGTAGTTTACTTGATCAACCGTGGACCATCAGTTCCTTTGGAGTTTAGACTACCCGAGGAAGTCTGGAGAGGAAAAGAAATACAGCTTTCTCACCTAAAGGTCTTTGGGTGTGTTTCCTATGTGCATGTAGACTCTGATGCTCGCAACAAGCTGGATGCCAAATCAAAAAATGTTTCTTTATTGGCTATGGAGATGAAGAATTTGGATTTCGGTTTTGGGATGATTAGAACAGGAAGATTATCAGAAGCAGGAACGTGATCTTCAACGAGAAAGTTTTGTACAAAGACAAATCAAGTATAGAACTAGAGATAACTAATTCAGATACGAGTCCACAGAAATCTGAATTCATATAATTAGAAGGGCTTCCTGATGTTACCACTCAAGAGTCCATACAAGATAGTTCAAGCACTTCAGTACCCACCACTACTACACAAGATAATGCAAAGCCAAGTGAACCAGCTGTTCGCAGGTCTTCAAAGACTATAAAACCTCTACAATGGTTCATACTTCTACTGAATTATATCTTGCTGACAGATGGTGGTGAACCATTAACTTATGAAGAATCCTTACAAGATGGAAACTCGAGCAAGTGGGAGTTAGCCATGAAGGATGAGATGGAGTCATTGTTGAAGAACAAGACTTGGGAGTTAACCAAACTGCCTGAAGGAAAGAAGGCTTTGCAAAACAAGTGGGTTTACAGAGTAAAGACTAAGCATGATGGAAGTAAACGGTTCAAAGCAAGACTTGTTGTAAAAGGGTTTCAACAAAAGAAAGGGATCGACTATTCTGAGATATTTTCTCTAGTTGTGAAGCTTACAACAATCAGAGTTGTTCTGGGGATAGTAGCTGCAGAAAATTTACATCTTGAACAATTAGATGTAAAAACAGCATTTCTTCATGGAGAATTAGAGGAAGATATTTACATGCAACAACCAAAGGGGTTTGCAATACCAGGAAAGGAGAGTCAAGTTTGCAAGCTAAAGAAGAGCCTATATGGTTTGAAGCAAGCTTCAAGACAGTGGTACAAAAAGTTTGATAACTTCATGTGTAGTACGGGATACACAAAATGTCAGGCTGATCATTGTTGCTATGTCAAACATTTTGACAACTCCTATATCATTTTACTGTTATATGTGGATGATATGTTAATTGCAGGATCCAGCATGGAAGAGATTGACAAGCTAAAGCAACAATTGTCAAAACAGTTTGAAATGAAGGATCTGGAAGCTACTAAACAAATACTTGGCATGAGAATCATCAGAGACAAAGACAAAGGCATACTAAAGCTTTCACAGGTAGAGTATGTCAAGAAGGTTCTCAGCAGGTTTAGTATGGATAATGCTAAGCCAGTATGTACACCTCTGGGGAATCATTTCAAGCTCAGTAGAGACCAGTCACCAAAAACTGAGCTAGAACGTGGATCCATGGACCAAATTCCATACGCCTCAACTATCGACTCTTTGATGTATGCTATGGTCTGTACTAGACCAGATATTGCCCATGCAGTGGGAGTTGTAAGCCGATATATGAGCAATCCTGGAAAACAGCATTGGGAGGCAGTAAAATGGATCATGAGGTACTTAAAAGGCTCATCGGAGACATGTCTTACTTTCACAGCTGGCGGTTTGAAACTTGAAGGCTTTGTAGATGCTGATCTAGCAGGAGATGTTGATAGCAGAAAGAGTACTACAGGTTATATATACACTCTAGGAGGCACTGCTATTTCTTGGAGTTCTACCCTGCAAAAGATAGTTGCTTTTTCAATGACAGAAGCTGAATATGTTGCAGTTTCAAAGTCTGCAAAAGAGATAGTATGGCTACAGAGTTTCCTGCAAGAATTGGGCAAGATGCATGGAAAAGGTACTTTATATAGTGATAGTCAGAGTGCAATCTTCCTTGCCAAGAATCCAGCATTTCACTCTAGAACAAAGCACATACAGATCAAATATCACTTCTTCAGACAATTGCTCGACGATGAACAACTATTACTTGAAATGATCTGTAGAAGCAAGAATCCAGCCGACATGTTAACCAAAGGAGTTACTCTCAAAAAACTGAAGCTGTGTAAAGCTTCAGTTGGTCTTAAAGATTAAAAGACAGACCTAACACCATTTGTGTCCAAGTGGGAGGTTGTTATGTGTGGGGACACAAATTGTTGGTGGCAGTCATGGTTGGTGGCAGCCATGGTTGACATGGTTATAGTCAAATGGTGGGTGCCTAACTTGCCCACCATTGTTGAACAATTATCTCCCTCATCAGCTATAAATAGAGGGTGCATTGATAGCTGATATAGACCACGAAATAGAGAGAAACACAGAGAGAGAGCTAAGGGTGAGAGTTGAGTTGAGTAGAGAAGTTTTCTCCTCCTCCTTGTTTTGTTGTTTGTATTGCTTTTGAGCTTGATTAATACAAACCAGTAGCTCCGTGGAGTAGGCAAGTTGCCAAACCATGTAAATTTGTATGTATTTGAATGCCGGAATGCCCTAACATGTAGCGGCCCAATCTCGCAACCTCAAGATTCATTGTGATAGAATCCTTACCGCAAGCAATTTCCATTACACCATAATTAAACCTAGCGATAGAGATAATTAAATCTGCCACAAATCTTTTAGTTGAAGCATGAATACCATATTATTTGATCAGATCAGAGTGGTGGATGTAATCTTGAAAATAATCCCGGCACAAAAACCAAAAGAATAAACAAACAAAATCAGAATGTGGAAACATATGCCCAAGCTGATACAGAGGAGGGATTGGATCCTAATTATTATTTTCCCGCGGATCATGAAGTGGATTTTGTTGCTGAATTATACTCCTTATCCTTTGTTTTTTACTATTTTAGCTGGTATCGGAAACCAACTTTCAAGATGGTTTTTTTTATTGCCATGGTTAGAAGTCCTGAAGGATATGTTCATGGTGAATGCTGGTTTTCAATGGAGGAGTTTCTGCCCTAAAAACATTATGTTGGATGTATTCGTGGTAGATGATGGTTTCTAGCTGAAGAGCTTGTGTCCCAAGAATATTATGTTAGATTTGTTTATGGTGAAGTAGGTTGATTTTCAAAGGTTTCGTCCTAGGAACTTTATGTTAGAAGTGTTTGTTGTGAAAGATGATTTTCCAACCAAGTTCTGAATTTCAAGACGAGTTTCTTTAATTTCAACCGAAGAATAGGAGTTTTTAGGAAAAATAAAATATTTTCATAGAATGAATATATAATGATGATGGTGAAGGAATGGAAGCTAGTGCTCCTTGTTGGGAATTCCGACCGGTGATGTACTGATATTTGCTCATAGGAGGCCAAGCACACTGACACAATATTTAACGTGGTTCGGCAAAACCGCCTACATCCACGGGAGAAGCCATTACATTATGTAGGGAGAGTACAAGATTTACAACAATAGAGGAGGAGGAATCAACCCCTCTTTGAGCAACTCTCAACCTCACTCTATTTCTCTCCTTTTGTGCTGCAATGGCAGCCCACTCTCTCCTACATTTCTCACCTCTTTGGCTCTACTTCCTCTCTCATTTTGCTCTCTCATATATGCCTCTATTTATAGGCATTCATGGAAGCTCTTCTTGGTTTGTTGTCAACATTGGTGGCTACCAACTCTAGCTCATTCAACAATGGTGGCCACCAACTCTATCTCATTCAACAATGGTGGCTACCAATAGTCAATGGTAAATGGTTGGTGCCTTACATGAAATGGCAACCAACCTAACAATCACCCCCTTTGCCATTCATGTGGGGCAATTGTCCTCTTGCTTCTTCAACACAAGCTTGCATCTTGCAGCTCTTCCAAGCTTTCCATTCTGAGAGCATCTTTGACCAAGTTTATAGGTACTCGCCAAACCTTTCAATCATCAGAGTAACCAAAGCACACCTTTACACAAAAGGATCACTATAACCAGATGGTCTGCCACATCACATCTGAATAGTGTTAACACTTGTCTCTGGAACAACATTCCCCTTCAACCATGCTTGGTCCGAAATGATTCATCAAGCCTCACATCAAGGCTTACAACACCCCCTCAAACGGATATTTCAAGTGCGACAGTCATTATCTGAGTATCTCAATATGATCACAAGCTCACCACTCTTCCAAGAGTCTACTCATCCAGGAGTTGCGTCTGCCCTCTGTTCCACCCTAGGAACCACGCCTTACTTCTCCATGAGTCTCTCGCTCTTAGTCTCAAGAGTCCAGGTAGCTTTCCACCTTTAACCATGAGGGCAGCCCATAAAAGGTTGATCCATATCTGTCTTCATACTCTGAGTATTACAATGCCATTACCGAGCTCACCACCTTGACAAGAGTCAACTTGTTCCCGGAACCTGCGCATGCCCTCTACTCCTTCATAGCAGCCACGTCTTAATGCTCCACAAGTCATCCACTTATTGTCCAAGGCAAATGTCTTCTAGCTCATTGATCTTTAGCATGGGGGCAATATCCATGAAAGTCAATCCTGCATTTGTCTCCATACTCATCATAGCCCTTTTATTGGCTATCCATCTGTCCACTCATACCTAGCCATCACATTGGCTCTGGGGCGTTTTGAACTGGGCTCCTTCCACGACCCTCACACCTTCTCCTGAGGTGTCTCCGCTCGTCGTCATGCAGCGGTCTAATCATGGGCTCATCTCATAGCCCCCACACCTTCTCTTTAAGGTGTCTTCGCCTTTTATAGGCGGTCGCATCCTCCTTCAGCTAAGATGCTTCAAAGTGGCTCAATAAATTCTTTACTACTAATTACATAGAAAGAGAAAGTTGCGGTATACTCCTTGCAATCCTCCACCTCAATTTCTATGTTTGGAGCTTCTACGCCTTTTTTGCTTAACAGCTCCACCCGCACCAACTCCCTTTGGTGTCTTCGCCTTTCATCATAGGCGGTCGCCTTTTATCACAGGCGTTTGCACCCCCTCAATTAGGTGCATCTGCAACAGCTCATCCTTCCATCCTTGCATGCATTGAAAGGTCCTCGCTTGTTGCCTTTATCAAGAGCACAAGAGACTTTTGTTGTACAACTTTTTCATAGTCTCTGCTCTGAGCTTCATCTGGGAACTCTTCTTCTCCTTGCACCTGTTGTCTCATTATAGTACCTCGTTGGATCCTCCGGGTACTCCTACACAATCTTCATATGCTCTCGTGCAATTTTGGTTCTCCAAATTTCTCCCTATTCCTTGCTTATGTTTGACAGCAGCTCATCCTGTCACAACATCTATCCAAGTTTAAATAGGGTGCCAATCTTTATCCCTTTGCTGTATTTCTCTTCCATTATCAGGGTCTTCATCAATTCTCCCCTCGAGAAATTATTGTCACCGAATCTAACTTCCTTGGAGAAATCACCACTCCATCAAATCCTTGATCATACGGAACCCAACTGTTCCTTTGTGCCGTCATCCTGCTAGTCTTCAACAGTTTCATAACAAACTGTCACATATACGAAAATAGTACCGAAGGCTCTGATACCAATTGTTGGGAATTCCTACCTCACCCCGTGATGTTCTGATACTTGCTCATAGGAGGCCAAGCACACTGACACAATATTTAACGTGGTTCGGCAAAACCGCCTACATCCATGGGAGAAGCCATTACATTATGTAGGGAGAGTACAAGATTTACAACAATAGAGGAGGAGGAATCATCCCCTCTTTGAGCAACTCTCAACCTCACTCTATTGCTCTCCTTTTGTGCTGCAATGGCAGTTCACTCTCTCCTACATTTCTCACCTCTTTGGCTCTACGTCCTCTCTCATTTTGCTCTCTCATATATGCCTCTATTTATAGGCATTCATGGAAGCTCTTCTTGGTTTGTTGTCAACATTGGTGGCTACCAACTCTAGCTCATTCAACAATGGTGGCCACCAACTCTATCTCATTCAATAATGGTGGCTACCAATAGTCAATGGTAAATGGTTGGTGCCTTACATGAAATGGCAACCAACCTAACACTCCTGTGATGAAATTGTTGCAAGTATGATTCACTTTTTGTAACTAACACTTCTATGTTTTTTTTTTTTTTAAAAAAAGATGATCATTACGACTATCTTAATTAACTTTGATATTATTTTTCAGCTATTGGATTAGATAAGTGAATTTATAATCCATATTATCAATTTTTATTCAGATACTATAACATGGTGCGAGAATTTATTTATTTTTTTTCATATATTGAGATGTGAATGGTGTATCTAAAACGCAACCTAAGGATTTGTTTTCTACTATATATAGGCCATCCATTAAGAACATGTTGCAGTCTCTACCAAAGAAGATGCAACAAGTTGCAATACTTTCAAGAAATGGACTCTCTATTTCATCGTTCTACTCTTTGTCGCCATCATTATCTCTCTCATTGTCATAATTTACAAGCACAGATACCGGGATAAACTCCCTAACCTTCCTCCAGGCAATCTAGGCCTCCCTTTTGTGGGAGAGAGCCTAGTTTCCTGTCAAAAGGATGGAAAGGTTGCCCAGAAAACTTCATATTCGATCGCATTCGGAAATATTCTTCAGAAATATTCATAACAATTCTTTTTCTTCAGCCTGTAGT
Source organism: Populus euphratica (assembly GCF_000495115.2). NCBI lineage: Eukaryota > Viridiplantae > Streptophyta > Magnoliopsida > Malpighiales > Salicaceae > Populus > Populus euphratica. The sequence goes on along the minus strand of NW_011499877.1, from coordinate 166,829 downwards.
GATGTTAAATGGTGTTGCGGGAAACAAGTTCTTATTCTCCAATGAGACCAGACTTGTTGAAACATGGTGGCCTGAATTTGTGAACAAGATATTTCCATCGGCAGTAGAAACGTCACCCAAAGAAGAAGCAAAAAGAATGCGTAGGCTGTTCCCTCGATTTTTGAAACCTGAGGCCTTGCAGAGGTATATAGGTATCATGGATATGGTTACCAAAAGACACTTTGCCTTGCAATGGGGAAACAAAGCAGAGGTGGTCGTCTTCCCTCTGGCAAAAAGCTACACATTCGAGTTGGCTTGCCGCTTGTTTCAAGTATTGAAGATCCCAGCCACATAGCCAGATATTAAAAAATTCCTTTAAATAAGTATAAAATCGAGCATACAAGGAAGCAAATTCAGAATTCCTAATCTGATGGGAAAATAAACATAAAATCTAAAATTAAGGTTAAAAATTCAAAATTAAAGAGGGAAATAATGAAACTAAATTGAGCAGCATCTTGTGAGTCTTTTTGAAATGACTTCTTGATGTGAGCCAGCAAAGCCAGCTAGCCCGAATCTCTTGGGATCTCATGTAGAGCTTGGCCCTATCCCACTAATCTATAAAAAGATCCGCATTTGCATTTGACTGTTCAGAACTTCCAGTGACACATTTGACAAATTTTTGTTCAGTGTGTTGAAGGCCTTTTACTTGTTGTGGTCTGAGATTGATGGGAGCAAGTTCAGAAAAGGGCAACAATTGAACCACCCTACAGGATTTCAAGCTCACACTCTGTCACTTTTCTTAGAGTTGACTGTTGGATCTAATTATATTGCTGTTTGATTACAGAGATTGTTGCAAATGGTACGTAGAGATTCAAATCAAATGGTGGGCCTAATTCCGTTTTCAAGGTTTTTTTTTTTTTTAATGAAAGTACTATAAATTAGAGAAGGTATTAAAATAAAAATAAAAATACTAATTTTACTCCATAGAATAAGTGGGTGTTTGGGAATGCTTTTTAAAAGTATTTTTTAAAAAATTTAATTTTTTTTGAATTAATATATTTTTAATGTTTTTAAATTATTTTGATGTGCTAATTTCAAAATTGATTTAAAAAAAAAATTATTATTAATATATTTTTTTGAGTGAAAAATACTTTAAAAAGCAACCACAATTATATTTTTAAATATTATGGATTGTTGCAATATATTGATGATTTTACTCTTTATAATTGCAAGGGAAGGGCAAAGTTTTGGGAGCAAAATGGTATTTTCATGGGTTGAAATGGCATTACAATTATCTAGGGTAAATCAATCTTTTCATGTTTTTATTATGTAATAAAATTATTGATTTATCTTTTAAAAACAAAAATTATAACCTATAGGCAAGGGTGTTTTGGGATTTTTAGTTTTTGTTGAAGAATGTAATTACTTCGCTATCGTTGCACTATTGTTTTTCTTGAACTTGGACCTAGGGTGTTTATATTATTTCACTTCGGCTTTCATGTAATCGTCAATTATAGTTAGGGGCTTTGACTTTCCTCCACCCATCTGGCATTCATCTATTTTATATCATTTAAAACTTTTACTTTGTGCTGTGGTAAAACAAATCAAAATGATTAAGATGTTGATTACTATATATTCACTACGATAGATATGATGGTAACTACTATTATCGTGTCAGATGAGCTCAGCAATGTGTAGTGGAAAGGAATGGAAACTGAAATACATGGAAATTCATCTTCTTTTCTTGACAGAAAACCAATCCACCGGATCTATAAATAATTTTAATCTTCTGGCCAACATCCAAACAATAAAAAAATTTAATTTAAAATAAAATAAAAATAACAAAACAATAGTCCAACGGCAATGATAATCATGCTCTTAAGCTGCTGGTTCTGGTGGGTTGGGCCTTTTCTGCTCAATTAAAGCTGACTAACCGAAGCTGGTTGTCGGGACTTGGGACCTTAGATTTGAGACAACTTGTTTTTTATTAGAAATGACAGAAGGCCAACTTCCCTCTCTACGTCAATCATCAAAGTTATTGTTGATTCGACGAAGATACAATTCTTTTGATGGGGATTTGCTGGAGCCGGACTTCTGATAAGTCAAATCCAACCCCTGTTGACCCCCCTCCTCCCTCAGATGCTGCCCCTGCCCCTGCCCCTGCCTCATTCTCTGACCCAGACGCAGCTCCTAGCTCTTTTGGGCATCTTGATGGTTAGTTTCCAACCATTAGTTTAACTCAATCCTGTTATTTATTGTTGTTTTGGTTTGTTTTTGAAACTATTAGCACTTCAATCATCTGTTATTCATAAACTTATTAGTTCAATTATCTCATTAGTCAATCCTTCAATTAAAGCTCGGTTTAATAGTGCAACTAATATAACCAGATGATACATCTTTCGGGGGTAGCAATGTCTCCGGAAGCAGCTGGCTCTCTATGGCAACCACCAATTTAACGACGTGGATGTATCAAGCAAGCGGTGCTATTGCAGCTATTTGGGGCAATGTCCCTGATGACAACGAATTCCTAGTTTCTGTAGATGATGAGGCCCTTCCGGATGTGGGATCTGGATCAGACTCAAAGTTAAGAGCTTTCACATTTGAGCAACTGAAGGCAGCAACTTTGAATTTTCGTAGCAATATGGTACTGGGAGAAGGTGGTTTTGGAAAGGTCTATCAAGGTTGGCTCAAGGAGAAGGTAGCATCTCAGGGCACAAGGAAAAGGCCCATTGCTGTCAAGAGATTGGATTCCAACAGCAAGCAAGGATATCGACAGTGGCGGGTAATTCTGTTTTGTTGTTTATCTCTTGATGTGCCAACCTTTAGGTTTCTTCATTTGCACGTTTAGCTCAGATTGAAACACTTGGTTTGATGGGTCTTTTGCCTTGGTTGATAGATAGCTTAGCTGCTAGTTTCTTTCCAAACTACTTATGATCAAGTCCTGTTTACAAATGCGATTTATAAGAACGAAGAAATTGGTAACAACAGTCCTTAGAAAGGGCATAATTGTTAGATACTAATTCGGTAGCCATTTTTCTGGTGCAGACAGAGGTGGGTTTCTTGGCAAGGCTTTCTCATCCTAATGTTGTAAAGCTGTTGGGATACTGTCGAGAAGATGAGGAGCATGTTATTGTTTATGAATTCATGAAAAAGGGCAGCTTAAATTACCATTTGTTTGGAAGTAAGAACAAGCAATGAATTCTAGAGTCCTAGTCTATGATCCCAATCGTGTGTTCTGTAGATGAAATAAACTCATTTAGTTCTCTTGCCCTCCATTTTATACTCCTGCAGAGGGCTCTGATCGAGTGCTTTCGTGGGAGACAAGGCTTAAGGTTTTAATAGGAACGGCTCAAGGCCTTGCTTACTTGCATACAATGGAGAAACCGATAATTTTCAGAGATTTCAAGACCTCAAATATATTGCTTGATGAGGTAAAGTTCTTTATAATCTGCATTATCAACCAACACGATATGACTAACTCATTCAATAAAGACAGTTTCATGATGTGTATATTTTCTCTCATTCAATAAAGACAGTTTCATGATGTGTATATTTTCTCGCCATCTTCACCAGAAAGTTTTGCTTCATGTTGATCTATTTTCTTCAAAAATCCCCTTCCCTGCAAAGTTCAATCTTAACCACTACCAACCGTGATTCGCCCTGTCATTGGTGGCAGAGGGAAATGCCGAACGAGCAAAGTCTTGCTTGAGAGTTGGCAAAAATATTTAAGAACGTATTATAATATGATTCATAAGACATTAAGTTCCTTCTACATCAAATCTTCTGCAGTCTTACACTCCAAAGTTATCGGATTTTGGCTTGGCAAAATGGGGACCTGCAGACGGTGAATCGTATGTATCAGGACATGTTATGGGCACAATTGGCTATGCTGCTCCTGAGTATGTTGCTACAGGTAATTTAGTTGTTTATTTCTCAAGTGGGATGCCTCAATGATTGAATGATGTTTTGCTTTACAGATCATTCAAACTTCTAATTGTTAGGATGCTGGCATGCAAACCCGATAAGATAAAAGATAAGAGACCGGATAAAATGAGAAATGGAATACACAAGAATTTACGTGGTTCACCCAATTGGGCTACGTCCACAAACAAGTATAGAAGGATTTTACTAAGTAATATGGGAATTACAACCTCTCTTGAATAATAGGAGAACAACTAAGAATCTCTCTATTATTAGGAGAAAACACCTCACTTACTCTATCACAAATACCTCACAATTTTGTGGAATTACTCTCTCTTCACTCTCTTCTTCTTCTCTCTATTTTGGTGTGCATATAGGCTTGAATGCATTGCCTATTTATAGGCAAGAGTGAAGGTATAATGGTCATAAATTTAGGAGGAATATATGCCTAACAACTCATCCTCCACTCATACTCCACCAATTACAACTCATCTCCCACTCAAATCCCATCAATTATGCCACCTAATTAAATGGCTTTACATTCTCCCACTTGAAGACTTTGATGAGTTAATCAAGTCTTCACACTTGATCTTTTGTGATTCTTCTATCATTTCTATACTTGTCATCTTCACGCTACTTACGTTTCTGCTAGGCCATAAGAGGATCTGCACCATATATACTTATCAGTGTTGACCGGTTTCGTCAAAGCATTTGCTGGGTTTTCCTTTGTGTGAATCTTTTGAAAATCCACACTTCCATCTTCCACCACTTCACGAACAAAGTGATACTGAACATCGATGTGTTTTGTTCTTGAATGAAACGTTGGATTCCTTGCAATATGCAAGGCACTTTGACTATCACAATACAAAAGAATATTCTCTTGTTTGTGCCCGAGCTCCTTCATAAGTTTCTTCATCCATATTGCTTCTTTACAAGCTTGTGTAGCTGCCATGTACTCAGCTTCTGTTGTGGATAACGCTACAACAGTCTGTAGTTTAGAGACCCAGCTCACAGCTCCTCCTGCAATTATGAACACATAACCTGTAGTGGACTTTCTTTTCTCAAGGTCACCAGCAAAATCTGAATCAACATAACCTCTGATAGTAAATTCTAATCCTCCATAACATAATGCAGCATCTGAGGTACCCTTGATATATCTCAAGATCCTCTTAATAGTATTCCAATGCTCTCTACCAGGATTTGCCATGTATCGACTAATTGCTCCCACTGCTTGTGCAATGTCTGGTCTTGTACATATCATGGCAAACATTAAACTTCCCACTGCTGATGCATACAGTACTCGAGACATCTCCATCCTCTCTGTTTCATTGCTAGGATACATACTTGAGGATAATTTTAAGTTAATAGAAAGTGGGGGTGGAAATTGGCTTACAATCTTGCATGTTGAAGCGTCGCAAGATCTTCTTTAAATAATTCTTTTGAGAAAGCCAAATCTTCCTCTTACTTCTGTCTCGGTAAATTTGCATCCCTAGAATCTTGTTTGCTGGTCCCAGGTCCTTCATATCAAACTCCCTAGCCAACTGTGCCTTCAATTCTTGGACTCGATCTTTGTTGGGGCCTATCACCAACATGTCATCCATGTACAACAACAAAATGATGAAATTTTCTTCAAACCTCTTGTAATACGTACAATGGTCTGAACTGAGTCTGTTGTACCCAAGGCTAATTATGAAGGAATCAAATCTCTTATACCAACACCTCGGCGCCTGTTTGAGACCGTATAGAGATTTGTTCAACCTGCAAACCAAGTTCTCCTTGCCTGTTTCAGCAAAACCCTCTGGTTGGAGCATATAAATTTCTTCTTCAAGTTCTCCATGAAGAAATGCAGTTTTCACGTCTAACTGCTCCAAGTGAAGATCAAATATAGCACATATTGCCAAGACTACTCTGATTATCGTAAGTCGTACCACCGGAGAAAATATCTCATTGAAGTCTATTCCTTCTTTCTGAGCATATCCTTTCACCACCAATCTCGCACGATACCGCTCCACTTGATCATTGCCATCACGTTTTATCTTGTAAATCCATTTTTTACCAATGGCCTTTCTTCCTTGTGGTAGTGGAACAAGATCCCAAGTATTATTCTTGTGCAGAGCTTCAATTTCCTCTTGCATTGTTGTCATCCACATAGATACATCTGTGCTTTTGATAGCCTCATGGAAAGTTGATGGCTCTCCATCCTCTGTTAGAAGACAGTATGCAATGTTACTTTCAGTAATATATTCTGAGTGCCAAGCCGGTGGTCTTCTTTCACGAGTTGACCGCCGAACTTCAGGAGTTTCAGACTCTATTTGTTCTTGCTCTGGTATAGCTTCAAAAGAAGCATGATTCTGAGTATTTTCTACATGGACTACTGTAGTCTCCTTTAGAATGCTATTATGTTCTTTCATTTGCATTTTACCTTCTGCAAATATGACATCTCTGCTGATCACTACATTGTGGGCAGTGGGATCCCACAAGCGATACCCCTTCACTCCATCAGCATATCCCAAAAATACACATTTTCTGGATTTTGAATCCAACTTGCTAACTTCTTGTGTATTGTACATCACGTACACAGGACTTCCAAATATATGCAATCGAGAATAATCAGCTGGTTTTCCAGTCCACATCTACATCGGTGTCTTCAGCTCAATTGAGGTTGATGGAGATCAATTTATCACATAACAAGCGGTATTGACTGCTTCTGCCCAGAATGACTTTCCTAGACCTGCAGCCTTCAACATTGCTCTTGTTCTTTCTAATAGAGTTCTATTCATCCGCTCTGCCACTCCATTTTGTTGTGGAGTGTATGCCGTTGTGAAGTTGCCTTTTGATACCTTCATGTTGACAAAAGTTATCAAATTCATCACTGGTATATTCTCCTCCATTGTCAGTCCTCAAACACTTGATCTTCTTTTCAGATTCAAGTTCCACCCGTGCTTTGAAAGTTTTAAAGACTATAAGCACATCTGTCTTCCTTCTAATTGGATACACCCAACATCTCTTGGAGAAGTCATCTATGAATGATACAAAGTATCTTGCTCCTCCCAAGGATACAACCGGTGCTTGCCAAACATCAGAGTGAATCAGGTCTAAGATGCATTTGCTCTTAGTTGTAGATGTGCCAAACTTCAACCTGTGTTGTTTACTTGTAACACAATGCTCACAAAAAGGTAAAGTAACCTTGTAAGCCCAGGGAGTAACTTCTGATCAGAGAGAACCTTTAAACCTTTTTCTGACATGTGACCTAGTTTTTTATGCCACATCATCGTCTTCTCTTCTGTAGGACTGGCTGATGCGATTGACGCTTCTGCCTCATGATGTGTTTCTCCCATTAATGCAAATACATTTGCAACTATCTTTCTTGACTTTAAAACCACCAGCGCTCCTTTGATGATTTTCATGATTCCATTTTCTGTTCGGATCTTACAGCCAAGACTATCAAATTGTCCTATGGACAAAAGATTCTTCTTTAAGTCTTTCACATGTCGCACTTCTGAAATAGTACGAATTAAGCCATCATACATCTTTAATTTGATGGTGCCAATGCCAACAATCTCTAAAGCATGATTATCACCCATGAACACTTTGCCTCCAGAGATAAGTTTATATGTATGGAACCAATCTCGATTAGGAGTCATATGCCATGTTGCTCCTGAATCCATTAGCCAGACCTCAGTGAGCTCTTCTGTATCTGTAGAGATTGTCGCTGCTTCACTATATAAAACATCTCCATCTTCTGAGGTGCTTGCAACACACCCTTGAGATTTTGATGACTCTGCAGAATTCTCTATACCCTTTTTAAACCAACAATCCTTTTTGAAGTGCCCCTTTTTGCCACAGTTGTAGCATTTCACAGCCTTCTTACTTCTTGATTTGGACCTCTCCTGCCTTTGACTCCCACTAGAGCCACGCTCCGTTGATCTTCCTCTTGACACCAACAACACCTCTGCTTGGTTTGAACTGTTTCTGTCTCCTTTGTTTTTGTGCCTATTTTCTTCTTCCAAGATAGCGGCTGCAACATCATCGAAGACTATATAATCTGAGAGGATATTATTTGTCAAGTTGATAATGAGATGATCATACGAATCAGGAAGACTTTGAAGTAGAAGCTCTGCACGTTCATTTTCCTCTATTTGCTGACCCAATGTAGTGAGTTGTGAAAATAGAGTTCTTATTGTGTTGATATGGTCAGTCACCGATGTGGTTTCTGCCATTCGAAGGGTATAAAGTCTCCGCTTTAAGAAAATTTTATTGTGCAAAGACTTGGACTCGTATAGCTTTGTTAGAGTCTCCCATATCTCCTTAGCTGCTTTCTTCTCCGCCACACTTGATAATACTTCATCGGCTAATACTAAATGTATGTTAGCAATAACATTGCCATCCATCTCATTCCATTTTGCATCATCAGTGATCTCCGCGGGCCGATCCCTAATTGCTGCCAAGCAATTGTCTTTCCTTAAAATTGCCTTGATTCTCATTTTCCACAATGAGAAATTGCTCCCATTAAACCTCTCAATCTCGTACTTTGCTGCCATTGTATTCACCAAGATCTATTCAGCTATCACCGTTTCATAGATCTGTAACGTATATAAAAATAGTATCGTGTGAATAATACTTCACTAAGTAAGTTTCCAGGAAAGATTGGAGGGGTCACAAACGGTCCCGCTTAAAACTCAATCTCCTTAGACAGAACTTCCTAGACTGTATTTAATCACCGCACTGACTTTCTATATCCGCCAACAGCAACGTATGTGAACAGTGCCGTATGGATGAATAGTGCCGTATGGATGAATAGTGCCGTATATGTGAATAGTACCCGTATACACGAATAACTTTTGTGTATTAACAACACCAACCAGGAGGCTCTGATACCACTGTTAGGATACTGGTATGCAAACCCGACAAGATAAAAGATAAGAGACCGGATAAAATGAGAAATGGAACACACAAGAATTTACGTGGTTCACCCAATTGAGCTACGTCCACAGACAAGTATAGAAGGATTTTACTAAGTAATATGGGAATTACAACCTCTCTCGAATAATAGGAGAACAACTAAGAATCTCTCTATTATTAGGAGAAAACACCTCACTTACTCTATCACAAATACCTCACAATTTTGTGGGATTACTCTATCTTCACTCTCGTCTTCTTCTCTCTATTTTAGTGTGCATATAAGCTTGAATGCATTGTCTATTTATAGGCAAGAGTGAAGGTATAATGGTCATAAATTTAGAAGGAATATATGCCTAACAACTCATCCTCCACTCATACTCCACCAATTACAACTCATCTCCCACTCAAATCCCATCAATTATGCCACCTAATTAAATGGCTTTACATGATTGACATCAAGTTTAGTGGATGATTCTGATGTCATATTTAAATTTATATTTGAGTAATTAAGCAATAGCCACAACATTCTTAATTATAAAAAAATGTATAGTAACCTTAAGTTTAATTACATGAAGTTAATGATACCAATAACTATAATTAATCATGTGACTGTAACAATTCAACTCCATGGTGTAATCATTATATTTAAATGATTAATTATGATAGGAAATAAATAAATTATTAATGTAGGTGCTCACAGGCCTAAAACATTCTTTGGCAAATAAAATGCTAGTCCCGACATAAAATAATTTAAATTGCTTGTGTGCTATAATCAAGATTATAATGACATGTTAATTTATTTATTTGGATTAATTTACATGGGTAAATGCTTTATATTTGGCTTCATTACATGTTTTATTTAATAAGCTTTGTTATTTATCAGCAATTGTTCAAAATTTATCTATTCTGAATTTTGATTCCTTTAATATTGCTCCTTTGGATGTTGATTGGAAGGAGAAAGCTCACCTTGCATTATGGTGCATGGACCTTAATTTGGCACTTAGAGTAGATGAACCTTTGAAGCCTACAAAATCAAGCGCCCAGATGAAAAAACATTATATGATCTTCGAGAACGATGCAATCACTTGAGTTTAATGTTTATTAAGTTTGATATTAGAAAAAGTATTTATAGATCCATCTTATTGTGTTAAAAAAAAATACATATATATCTCAAAGCTATACTTCTAACAAGACATTAGCGAGCACTCTAATGATAAAAATATGTTCCAAGAAAATCATTGGAGATTTAGATGTTTAAGTGTTCACTTTATTTTTTATTTACTTTTATCTAACTATGAACCTTTCAAGATCTCTTACAATACACATAAAGAGAAATGGTCGATTAATGAACTTGTGACCATATACGTGTAAGAGGAAGGGAAGCTGAAACAAGAAAGGAAAGGAATGAAATTGAACATTTAGCAACTCATGGAATAAAACCATCCAAGAAAAGGAAGGGGAAAATTCCTCTAAATCAAATTAATAAGTGCAATGTCAAATTTTTTCTGCAAGATATCTAAATAAATCAAATATTTAAATTTATAAATTAAATATAGATAAAATAAAATAACAATTGTTTATGAAAGAAATAAATATATTAATAAATAAATAAATTAGTAAATAGAGTAATAAATGAGTTGCTAATTAAAAATTATATTTAAAAGATAATTCTATAAAAACAGATGAAACAAATAAGAAGTAAATAAAATAATATATAAAGATTTAGTTTTTAACATAAATTAATTCTACTGCTTGAATCGCATTTAAGAAATAATTAGATTTTCTTTTTTATATTTATATACATATGAGAAAGAGAAAGCATGTTACTATGTTTTCTATAATTTCCATACATATAATAACACAATTATCTTGTGCCATCTAATATATACCAAAATAAGAGATGTTACAATTACAATTAAAAACAAATCTCATACTTAAGTTACTCTTTACTGTGAGAAAAATCAATGTGGATTACACGGTAATCCAATGTAATTTTCTTCATTTTTTTGTTTTTCGATAAATTATATTTTGCTCAATCAATTTATTTATTTTTCTAACTTGACCCTTTGATATTGCAATAATATGGGTTTAGGTTTTGCCAGTCAGATAGTCTGACTATGAATAGGAATCTTGAAGTGTTAAATTTTTTTTTATTGTTTGGTTGATACTTAGTTTTATAAAATAAAATTTTATTTTCATAGTTTATATATAACAATTAAAGTTTTGAAACCAAGTTTAAGGCTTTAAAAACTTTTAAACATCTTTAATTTTATCCCATACTAATTTATAGCCATTAAAGTTTTGAAATCAAGTTTGAGGCTTTAAAAACTTTTAAACACTTTTAATGAAACCAAGTTTGAGGCTTTAAAAGCTTTTGAACACCTTTTATTTTATCTTATTGGAAACTAGTTTGCTTGGTAGAGCAAATATTTATATATTTTTTTTAAATTTTAGTTAGTTTTTTCTTTTAATTTAATCCTTTCATTTTATTTTTTTTATAAATTGACTTGATAGCTTATTCTTTTTACTTAAATACAAGGGTCCCACAATATCAAGAAAAACTTATATTGCTTGGTTTATGTTTGATTTGTCAAAATATATTTAAATTATATTGATTTAGAGCAATTAAGGATTAAACGACTAAATTTTATAATGAAACAAATATGAGGGACTGAATTTAAAATGGATGACAGTTGCATTGCCCACGTTAAAGAGTGAGGGAGGTTGCAGTGCTCTAGTGGCACATGCGGTCTCCTGTTATGGCTAAACTAGACCTTCCTTGATAACGATCAATGCGGCTTAACATCTTTTTTCTAATGTGACAATGTCGCGATGATGATCGATGTGGCTCAACATCTTCTTCTTAAGGCGACAATGTCTGTATATTTATTCCCTTTTACTTGAAATTCATTATGGTCATTTTGAATTTTGATTCTTATTTTTTTTATTGTTAAATTTTTATTTTATATATTTTTAAAAATTTTAATTTTTTTTCAATGTTATCATTCTATAAAAGATTTCAAGTTGTCCTATTATTTTATTTTTCAAATATAGTCATGTTTTCTATTTGTTTATCATTTTGTGAAATTGAATTTTCTTTACATTGACATTTTTCAATCCAAAAATGTTAGATGTCCTCTTATTTCTAATTTAATCATCATTCTTTGTATTACTATTTTTTTAGATCTTTTTATAAAATTAGTTTTATCTTTTTAATTTTATCATTTGGCATGAGTTGGTTAAAAATTAGACTTTATGTTTTTCTTTAATTAGATAATCTCAGTTATGTGACTTATTTTATAGATTTAAAAACTTAATTTAAGTTAGCATCAATATTTTTTTATTAATTTTTTACATGAATTTTTTTTCATCATTCCAATTTTTTTATTAAAAAATTAATTTTCATGAATTTATTTTATTTCCATTATATTTGGCTATCTTGATCTCATCACTATTATTTCAAATTTGTTAAATTAATTCAGGTTAACTCATATTTTTTTTGGGTTATTACTTTTTTAATTTAATATTTTTTGGTTTTTTCCTTCATCATTGAGTTGCTTTAGAAATGAGTATCATTGTATTTTTTTTTAATATTCTATTATGTTATATCATTTATATGTTCGGGTAATGAGATTTGATAAATTTATTTAATTTTTTTATGCTTATTTTTTTAAATTATTGTTTTTTATTTTATCATTCTACATCGTATTTGTTATAAATTAAAATTCATCAATTTTTTATATATTTTATCTCGACTCATCTCAGTCTAATAAATCAAATTATAGATTTATATATTTACTTGATTCGAGTAATCTTTTATCTCTTTTTTCGTTTTCAATTTTGATCTTTCTTTTTGGTTCACTTCAAACTAGCTTTGTCAAAAACATTATGGTTAATACTTTTTGTAGTTTCATAACTAGAATTATAGATTTTTTTTATTTTTTAAAATGTGCTTGCTTTACCCAAATTATTTTTTTACATTATTATTTTTTTATTTGGACTGCAACATAGCAAGGGGGCATAAGTATCTAGTGATAGCTATTTATTTTGTTATATTTAGTGTAGTCTAGTCTCACTCTCTTCTTGTTCTGTCCTGCATCCTAGATGTACCCTAAAAATAGATATAAATCAGAAATAAAAATAGATATATAGGGATATATGCTTTATTATTTATGGTTAAATTAATTTATAAATTATGACTATTTTAAAGAAGCGAATATCAAATTGTATTTCATTTCATTTATTATTAAAATTAAAATACGATTTATATTTTTATTGATTTTAATCCCATTTGTCATTCATTCGGCTTTTCATCTGAATTAATCACTTAACATTGTTTGGTCAATTTAACGGATCTTCTGACAGGGAATGATATATTAACGGTTCAAGATCTACCAAAATTAAATTAATGGTGGATCGAGGAGTCAAATTAAGCCAAAACAATACAAAGAGATGATTTGGCCAGATCTCTGAGTAGGTTAATGGGGTTTTCCTCCTTAATCCCATGCTATCTCCGTTTCTAAGATAGATGCTACATAATACCAAAATACCAATAATTGTTTTTGTATTGTAAAAATATAATTTTTTTTTAAATAAAATATTTAATGTTTTTAAATTAATTTATTATATTAATATTAAAAAATAAAAAAATATATATTTTAACACACTACGACGGTGATATCATACCGGCTCTTAAGCGGGAAAGGACAATAATTCGAGTTTCCAAACCGGACATGATCATTCATCAAACTATGTCGAAGTCAAACAACTCAAATCAGAAGGATGGCGTTAATTTTTGTCACCGGTGGTTGAGAGGATATAATTAGAAATTCTGCCTGAGATCACCGTTCAACCAATTAGTGTCAATTATTGTGAGTTGGTCTTCTATCTTATCAAAATCATGTGTTTTCTTTTTTTAATTGGGATTCATGAACCAAACAATAAGCATGCGTCTATCAACTTGTGCCCCATGTAAAATAGATTTTATGATTTAACTACTTTGAGGGCCCCTATAGGACAATACCTAAGCTCGTCGAAAATGAAGTATGTATAGATATATAAATTCTTTAATTATTTTCAAATCTTAAAATATGGGCTAACTACAGGCTTCTTAGCTTGCATTATAGCATAAAATAGACTGAAATAGGATGCTAGCTAGCACATGTAATAAAAGACAAGTTTATCTTAGTATTGTTTATTTTTATGTTTTAATTTTTAAAAAAAATTAAATTTTTTTAATTTATATATATTTAAAATTAATATGATTTTAGTGTTTTTAAATTATTTTGATATATTGATGTTAAAAATAATTTTTAAAAAATAAAAAACTCATTAACAAGTATTTTAACATAAAAAATTATTTAAAAAATAACGGTAACTATATTTTTTAATAAGTTTAAAAATATTTAGATATAATTGAAATATCAACTAATTTTATTTTTGTTTACCAGGTAAGAAGTCAAAGAAACCAGCTTATAGTTTTTTTTTTTTTACCTTCCTCTTTATACGTTATTAAAATATAAATGAATGATTAAAACCAGCTTGTAGCGATGGAAGGATATGATATTTTTTTTTTTTGGGAGAACCTAGCGAGATGGGCTTCGCACCTTTTTATCTCTTCATATCTTTTTTTCCACCTTTTTATCCTCATAATATCTCTAGTCAAGAAGCACTTTTTCGATGTCCACTAGACCTTTATTATTTAACAGACCTGTCTAGCTCGAACGAGAACAAATTAATGCCACCAACAGTCGAGGCCATTGATGCAGCCTCTAAATTAGGTATTCTGCATTCATCATCACCCCGCATTTTGTTTCCGTACTGAAAGATCTTGCGAGAGGCATGCAGTTAATTTTATATGTAAAGTTCGCATAGAGCCTCTGTGTCCAGAAATTCATCCTCGAGTGATATACCTCAGCTGAAACTAGATAAACTTGCTCGTCCTGATCAAAAATTGTCTGCGCAAACCTTGCATAGGAATATTCTGCATGTAAAAAATTGTCAAAAATTGCCTAAATTTGATCGCAACTCAACAATTAGAAAAAACAGTAAACAAAATACACTGCATGTAAATTTTGCCTATGATTACATGGCTATTAAAAATTGAAGGGAAACATAGCCTAGTGCCATGGAGGTATGTGGTTGAGAATATTATATATGAACAAAAGCTGGCGTTTTGAAATTTTTGCGAGCATAGAGGTTGATTTTGTCCCTTTCTAGTTGTTATCAGGTAGTACTTAATCTTTTTCATCATGATAAAATTGAAGTTATCTTTCGAATTAAATTACTTAAAGAGTTATTTAAAATCATTTCTAAAAATTTTTTACAAAACACAAATAAAATCAGTAGATTAAAATTTTTTTTTGGCAATAGATGACACAGTGGCACAGAATTATAGTTTTGCGTGTTCAATTATATCTATGAATCAAGGATAAATAACTATAGTGAATTATGATTTCTGATATTTAAGCATTATAATCTTTAAAAAATAATTTTTTTTTAAATAAATCAATAAACTTATTAAAATTTTAATTAAATTCTTAAACATAATTAATTCTTTCAATTTTAAATTTCAATTTCTAATTTGTTTTTATTGGTTCTTTTTCATCTTATTTGGTTAAAGTATTCTGTTCTGACAGTTTTTTTAATGTTTTAGTCTGATGCAACTTAAAGGTGTTTTTTTTATGTCCTGAAAATATTTTTGAATTTTTAATTTTAAAATATCTTAAATCTTTGAATATATATATATATATATATATATATTGGGAGATCTAAATTTAGATTATGACATTTACATCTCTCTACAAAGAATGAGATTAAAAATTGTTTAGACATTTTAACTTCTTCATATTCATTTAACCATGAAAGCTTCAACTTTTTAACCAAAGTGATACTGGTAATATTAGTATGACTACTATTATCAATAATTATACTATATACCTTATTTTTTAATGTGACATCCTGTATAAAAGATATTCCTTCTTTATTGCTCAATATCTTCTTTATTAACTTGAACATTCAAAGATATTCTTATAATCGAGGATTCAACATTAATAACATATTTAACATCATTAGCATCTTCAAGTGCTAGCAAGTTTTCATATTTAAATTCATTACTAGTTGACTGTACTTCTTCGTCATTTTTCAAAATTATTTTTTTATTTGAACACTCTAATGCATAATGTGTAAGTTCTTGACATCTAAAATATTTAATTTTTTGTTTATACTTATACTCATCTATTATTACAACTTTTTTTTTTAAACGTATAAGAGTTTGGTAACTTTAAGTACTATTATTGGATTTTTGAAATTATTTAAGATAAGGTTATATATAGCTTCTAAACTTTAAGTGAGTTTAAAGAATTTTTTTTCTCTCTACTCTGAAAGGTTTTGTTTATGATTGTGTTTTCAAAACTATGGTTTGCATCTAAAATTATAGTTTTGACAAAGCATCAAATTTCAGCTTTATCAAAACTAATATTTCAAGTATATTGAATGTTCAAAACTATAGCTTTGAAAGAGTTACTGAATTCATACTTTTAATTTAATTTGTTTTTTTTTATCTCAATCACAATACCAAACTGACATGAATATATAAAAATTGAAGCACTTCATTTTTTTTTTTAAGATTTACCAGTAATAAGAAAAATGATACTTCATTAGCTATAAATTATATTTTCACCATGTCGATTAGTTTAGATTTAAAACATGACATTGCTAGTTGGAGTGTGTGTCTTAACAAGTTTACTAATAGATATGAGTTTTTTTATAGTATCATATAGTGTTACTAAATTAGGTCTAACTTGGAGGATCGATTTAAAATTTAGTCGACTGATCAACCATGCAAATTGTTTGGTAAGAATATTTAAATTATTTTTTTAATTTTTAATTTATTGTTTATTTGTTAGATTTTTACAACTTATTTATTTTGTAGGAACAACAATTTAGACACAAGGCTACTTGATGAAATTATATGAGGAAACTCATATAAGAAAGGCAAACATGGGAAAAAAAGGTGAAGAAGTTCATAGATAGTAGAATGAAAGCACTCATCGTAAATTTTTTTAATTATTGTAATTCTTATATTTTTTATTTATAATTGACTTTAAAAAAAAACCATATAACGCTGCAATATTTGAAAAACATGGAGAAGATGTTTTCGACCTTCCTCTTTACGATACTCAATTATGTTGGAGGATGAACCCAATACAAAATTGGGTTTATTGGATGTCCATTACATCGACTAGGAAAATGAAATCGGGTTGTACTACTTTAACTCTAGGCAAATGGCACTATGATCCAAGCCAGTCGATGCTGGAATTTGAATTAATGGTCCTAAAATAGGTTGATGAGGGAGTAGCTAAATTAAAATAAGAAATGAAAGCGAGGTTAGAAGAATAAAATAGGAAGAAATGGGGGAAAATGATGGAATATATAGTTTTACATCATTATGCTTCTTATTTTATTTATTTTGGCTCAAAATTTACCCTCGTTTCCACCTTCACCTCTATTTGTATAGTGATGTATTTGTTGTTGTAAAACTATTTTTGAATGAATATTGAAATTAATAAAGTTTTGAAGTTCAATAAGATTGATTATGTTTGATTTTATTATGATTTATGTTATTTTTTAATTAACAATTAAATAACTAAAAAAAAAATTATTGAACTTTGGATGAAATTAGCTATGAATTTTTTTTGTTTATCGGTGATTATGTCGACAATATAGGCTTTATTTCATTAGAAAACTATAGAATTGTTTAGAAGTTTTAGAACTTTCTGACAAAATTAGCAATTAAAATTAGATCATAAATTTTGTTGGTTGTTCCATTAATAATGTTTAGTTTTTGTTAATGAAATCAAAGATTAAATGTTTTATCGATAATTTAATTACTAATGGAATAACTAGCAAAAATAGATGAGTGCATTTTATTTTTTTGGCGTCAATATTCTATTGTTATTTTCGTTGGTATTATCACACATATGTGCACAAAATTGTGACGTTGGGATCAAAGAGTCGCCATCTAGTTATTTGGTTCAGGGTTATTAAGAGATTCGGGTGAACTAATCTTATTTGAAATTTTATGGTAAGTGACTAGCGAAAGTATTGACATCTTTAAGGTATCTTATCTGAGGTAAACTAGATTGAGTTCCTAATTATTAATTTGTCTTTGACTCAAAACAAAGATTTATAAATGATATTCAATTAATGCTGCCTATGTAAATTATAGACAATGTCTCCTCTTTTTATTTTTATTTTTCTTTTTCTTTTAAAAAAGAAAATAGTTAAGGTTAACAATTTCAAGTGGTTGCAAAACAAAATACAATAGAATGTGCTCATTAAGTTTTTTTTTTTAAAATTAATAAAAGATAATTTTACATTAGAAAAAAACTTCATAATTTAAAAAATAAGCACGAATGAAATTGGCTAAATAAACTCATACCTTAAGAACATATTTCGTAAGTAGGACAAGTACATAAAAATAATATTTTAAAAACAATATTTTTTTTTGAAAAATAAAGTTTATTTGTATAAAAAATATAAATGAAATAGAATAATATATTAAAAAATTAAACACAAATAAAAATAATTTTTAACACACACCAACAACTTTTATAATTAAAAAAATCAAAAAGTCAACATGAGGATATCAAAACACCTCCATGAAACTTAGTAATTATAAAAAAACCCATTAGAAAATATAGAAATACCCCTAATACAAACTTTTATTTTTGTCTTTTCTAATGCCAAAAAGGTACTTTAGATATACATCAATAATGAAAAAAACAAAAAAGTTATTATCTAATGTTCCAATAATTTTTTGATTATAGAGGTAAAAAATATTTTTACTGTTTTAAAATATATAAAAAATTAAAAAAAAAACACTAGTGCACAACTTAAGTTTTATTGACTTATAAGATAAAAATATATTTTTTTATGCAAACAAAATTAAAAAAAATATAAATAATCCTAAATAATATTTTAATGACGAACACACCAATGAAAAATACCCAAGCATCCCACCCTTAAGTTTTTTTTTTTTTTTACTCAAGAACAAAAAAAATAATTTCACTATAAAAATCCATATTAAAGTGTGTGTATATATATATATAAACTACAGTAAAAAAAAAAAACCGACGCCTTATAATGTTGTGATTAATTATTTCGGAACCAGACCCAAAAATACGAGTTCAAATGACAAGAAGACATGAATCTTTTCCTACCAAAGTGACGAGTAAGCAATGCTTGATGTTGGACCACTTGAAAGGATACCCTTCTATGGAAAATGACACAAAAACACGTTAAATGTTGTCGTATAGCTGGGAATTTCGACACGCATGCTGGTGGTGAGTTACGTGTAAATCAACATTTCTTTTTGTCAATTCATTTTTCCTTTCCGTAAGGGCCATGCACGCCCCATTAGACCACCTAGACTAGGTTAACTAGCATTCCCAGCCCTACAGCCACTCAAATTTTTATCAGGTTAATTCCTCAAAAAAAAAAAAAAAACA